>NW_022874449.1:0-2981 GCF_010883055.1 Belonocnema kinseyi
TGTCATATTTGAAATTAAGGAAACTTAATCAATCATCAAAAAAGAGGTGAACTTAAACTTTTGAACGGTAGTTTATATGTTAAAATTTTACATAATAAAATCGGTTTTGGGACTCATCGCACATGTTCACTATTTAAAAGAATAAAGCTGACAATCTCGCGCTGTAATATGACGATTATTATACCTTTCAGAATTTATTTATTTATCATTTATTTAATTATAATTTATTGTAAATAAATATTCAAAATGGTGCTAGCGTGTATAGTTTGTGGGCTTTGCAAAGAAGTTTATATGGGAATATGTTTTCATGCGTGAGTAAAGTTGTTAAACATTGAAACAAAAAATGTAACAAAAACAAAACCTCAAAATATGAAGTATTCTACGTATGTAATACAAATGTGTTTTCTTATTGTGGAAATATTGTCAGTTCAAAGATAATGAGGTTTAAAAAATGAGGGGGAAGGGAGAAAGAATGGACGCGGAGATGGAAGGGAATAAAGTTAGAAGAAGAATATGGTTATTTGATACCTAGGTATGGCCGGTATTAGGTTATGGAGCAGAGATTTCGGGATGGAAAGAAGGGAAAGATATTGAGAGTTTACAGGGAAGGTATATAAGGTGGAAACTAGGGGCAGACTGGAGGACGCCAGAATATATGGTGAGAGAAGAAGCCCAAAGGGATAAGGTAATTATTAGAGCGGGAAACAGGTCTTGGAAAATTTCAGACAAAGCTTAGAGAGGGAAAGGGAGGGGAGTATTTGAGAACGTGTTGGATGGTGGTAGAGGAGAGGAGAGAGTGGGCAATCGAATTAACGAGATGGGAAGAAGAAAGGAGAGAGTTCTTTAATGCTAGAGAAATAAAAAGCGGGATTGGAGTAAACTATGAAGAAAGAAAAAAGGAGATGAAAAAAAATTAATAAAAAGATTGGGGATGATTGAGGAATCAAAATACAATAAATATTGTAAGATGGTAAAAAAGGAAGGAGTGCCAAAATATTTAGGAAAGGGATGCGGAGAGAGAAGGTGGACCAGAATATGTAAGATTTAAATTGGGAAACGAGGTAAGGGATGGGATGTATTGGGAAAAAGAAGAGAACAGAAAGTGTAGAATATGTGAATGGGAGGAAACATGGGAATATGTATGGGAAGCTAGATGAGTGATTGAGAGGGAATATATGTCGGAGTTAACAATAATATAAATAGTTAATATATATCAGAATTAGCAAGCGAAGTTAAAACAATAGTCGTACATTTTATTTGAAAGAGCGAAATCATCGTTTAAGTTGCCATAAAAAGCATATGAGAATCTCAAATGACCATATGAAAAATAACTCACTACATCAAAAGATTGAGTCTTCAGAAGGAGGAACTAAATACATAAATTAAATACGATTAAATACATAAACACACGTACAGTTATTATTTTTATTATTATATACTTAATTTATTCACTACATAAATAATCGCATACTTAACCGCTATGAAAATAGCGATTATTATTTTAATTATTATATACTTAATTTATGTAATGAATAAATTAAGTATATAATAATAAAAATAATAATTGTACGTGTGTTTATATATTTTATCGTATTTAATTTATGTATTTAGTTCCTCCTTCTGAAGACTCAATCTTTTGATGAAGTGAGTTATTTTTCATATAGTCATTTGAGATTCTCATATGCTTTGAATGGCAACTTAAACGATGATTTCGCTCTTTCAAATAAAATGTACGACTATTGTTTTAACTTCGCTTGCTAACTCTGATATATATTAACTATTTATATTATTGCTAACTCCGATATATATTCTCTCTCAATCACTCATCTAGCTTCTCATACATACTCCCATGTTTCCTCCTCCCATTCACATATTCTATACTTTCTGTTCTCTTCTTTTTCCCAATACATCCCATTCCTTACCTCCTTTCCCAATTTAAATCTTGCATATTCTGGTCCACCTTCTCTCTCCGCATCCCTTGCTTAAATATTTTCGCACTCCTTCCTTTTTTACCATCTTACAACATTTATTGTATTTTGATTCCTCAATCATCCCCAATCTTTTTATTAATTTTTTTTCATCTCCTTTTTTCTTTCTTCATAGTTTACTCCAGTCCCGTTTTTATTTCTCTAGCATTAAAGAACTCTCTCCTTCTTCTTCCTATCTCGTTAATACGATTTCTCACCCTCTCCTCTCCTCTACCACCATCCAACACGTTCTCAAAAACTCCCCTCCCTTTCCCTCCCTAAGCTTTGTCTCAAATTTCCGTGACCTCTTTCCCGCTCTAATAATTAACTTATCCCTTTGCGCTTCTTCTCTCAGCATATATCCTGGCGTCCTCCAGCCTGCCCCTAGTTTCCACCTTATATACCTTCCTTGTAAACTCTCAATATCTTTCCTTTCTTTCAGTCCCAAAATCTCTGCTTCATAATCTAATACCGGCCATACCTAGAAATGAAATAACCATATTCTTCTTCTAACTTTATTCCCTTCCATCTCCCCGTCCATTCTTTCTTCCTTCCCCCTCATTTTCTAAGCCTCATTATCTTTGAAATGACAATATTTCTACAATAAGAAAACACATTTGTATTACGTACGTAGAATACTTCATATTTTGAGGTTTTGTTTTTATTACATTTTTTTATTTTAATGTTTAAAAACTCTACTTACGCATGAAAACATATTCCCATATAAACTTCTTTGCAACGCCCACAAGCTATACACGCTAGCACCATTTTGAATATTTATTTACAATAAATTATAATTAAATAAATGATAAATAAATAAATTCTGAAAGGTATAATAATCGTCATATTACTGCGCGAGATTGTCAACTTTACTCTTTTAAATAGTGAACATGTGCGATGAGTCCCAAAACTGATTTTATTATGTAAAATTTTAACATATAAACTACCGTTCAAAAGTTTAAGTTCACCTCTTTTTTGATGATTGATTAAGTTTCCTTAATTTCAAATATGACA
>NW_022874450.1:0-1879 GCF_010883055.1 Belonocnema kinseyi
CGATAGAGATTTACAAAAATGGGCATTACAAGCTCAGAAAATCGTTGGACATGAAGATATAAGGTTTAAAGCGTCACGTCATTGACTACAAAATTTTAAAAATGCTAGTCAGCAGAAAGATAAATAAATTCGTAACAAAAAAGACTGTTGAAGGGAGAGAATATTTACAAAAAGCAGCTGATGATTTTGTTTCAGATGTGAAAAAAATAATTAAAAGCAAAGGTTTGGAATCAATTTACAATTCAGATCAGAGTGGATTTCAAATTGAAATACACTCGGGAAGAACACTAGCTATTGAAGGCGAAAAGCAAATTGAATGTCTTGTAGAATCTGTAAGTTCGACGACTCACAGTTACACAATTCAACCACTCATTTCAGGTGATGGGAGACTGTTTTCCCCATTATTCATTGTTTTAAAAGAAAACAAAGGAACCTTTGGACCGGTAGTAGAATCCAAATTATTCAAGCCATCAAATATTTACGTGATGCCTTCCGCTTCTGGCAAACTGACTTCATGTATGATATTTATTATTGATGATTACAGTTTTTAACTTATGTCACGTGAATAAAAATGAGTTTTCTCAATGGTTACAGAACATTTCAAAACATGGCTGAAGGATGTGTATTTTCCCAATGTTGGGCATTCAAGTGTCTTATTAATTGATTCGTGGAGTGGGCATTGCCCTGATGCTGTAAAGGAAGCAGCACCTCCAAACAAAATTGTTGATGTAAAAATAATTCCAAAAGGAACAACTGCCAAAATTCAGCCACTAGATGCTTTCGGCTTCAGAGTGTGGAAAAATTACGTCCGTCGCTTCGAGGAAAGTGTAACATTAATGAATGAGGATATAGAACTTCATAAAAGAAATAACATTATAAAACTCCAATCCTTGATACATAATCAATTGTCATCTCCTCGATACAATAACCTATTCAAATATTCATGGTATAAAAGTGGCTACGTTGAATCAAAGCCAAATGAATTTTATAACCCCGTAGATTTTATATTTGGTAATGATTGTAATGAGCGTTGTGAAGTTCCTGGTTGCTCTAACCCAGCAATTGTAAGATGCTCTTGGTGTAAGAAATCATTATGCTTGAAACATTTTTTTAATGATTATCATTATTGCCAGGATTATAAAAAGTAACATTAAAACTCAAAACTATTGAAATATTAAATTTTTGAAATTTTTTTTACTTTGAATTATTAATTTTTTATTACCTTTGAAAGTCCCATAGAAAAAGAATAAAATCATAGATACAACAATATCTCCTGTGGGGCTGGTGCACCCCTTATTATAGGTTTTTTATTAAGGTGAGAACAGTCGTTTTCGTATTTGGATATTGTGCATACTGCCAACATTTTTTTCGTCAAACTCAAAAAACTAGTATTTTCATATTGAAAAGGGTGTCATTTTTTTATTGAAAAATAGGGGTTGATACACTAGTGGGGTAAAGAAATCTAATTCAATATCAAGGATGTGAACTAAAATTATTACACGTTTTACGCCACTGAATAGTCCAAGGGTATTTTTAAGTAATGAAAAAATAATACTTGTGATTGAATTTTAGGGATGCATTCATTTGTAAGGGCTGATTTCAGAAAATTTCAAACTACATCAACTTTACTTAACAATTTTAATAGTATCCAAGAGTTTTACACCATGATATAGTAATGGAATAACAAAATATAACAGTATAAATGTTAGGGGTAGCTCACCCCCTCAAGGGATTTTTTTTTTGAAAATGCCGGAACAAGTCAACTTTATTTTTGATCATTGTGCATAAAACAATTAATTTTGTCAAGATTCAACAGATTTTGGAATGTGTATAGTGAAAAAAATGGCCATCAAATATAGTTTTTCATCAATAAAAAACG
>NW_022874451.1:0-1373 GCF_010883055.1 Belonocnema kinseyi
TTATTTTATTGGTATTAAAACTGTAGTTTCGAATATAATTGAATTTCGAGAGAAGCCCGCCAAATAGAAAAGTATATCAATCAACACTAAGTAAACAAAAGTTCAAATTTTGCATTATGTTTCGAGTGTTTTAGTAAAGAATAAACACTTTTTTACCGAAATCTGCGGCAAGATAAATTGATTAATAATCAATATTATTTTATTGATATTAAAACTGTAGTTTCGAATATAATTAAATTTCGAGAGAAGCCCGCCAAATAGAAAAGTATATCAATCGACATGAAATAAACAAAAGTGGAAATTTTGCATTATTTTTCGAGTGTTTTGGTAGAAAAAAATACTTTTTTACCGAAATCTGCGGAAAGATAAATTGATTAATCATCACTTTTATTTTATTGATATTAAAACTGTAGTTTCGAATATAATTAAACTTCGCGAGAAGCCCGCCAAATAGAAAAGTATATCAATCAGCATTAAGTAAACAAAAGTGCAAATTTTGCATTATTTTCAAGTGTTTTGGTAGAAAAAATACTTTTTTACCGAAATCTGCGGAAAGATAAATTGATTAATCATCACTTTTATTTTATTGATATTAAAACTGTAGTTTCGAATATAATTAAACTTCGCGAGAAGCCCGCAAATAGAAAAGTATATCAATCAACATTAAGTAAAAAAAAGTGCAAATTTTGTTTTATTTTTCTAGTGTTTTTGTAAAAAAAAAACACTTTTTTACCGAAATCTACGGAACGATAAACTTATTAATAATCACTATTATTTTATTGATATCAAAACTGTAGTTTTGAATATAATTTAACTTCGAGAGAAACCCGCCAAATAGAAAAGTATATCAATCAACAATAAATAAACAAATGTGCAAATTTTGCATTATTTTTCGAGTATTTTGGTAGAAAAAATACTCTTTTACCAAAATCTACGGAAAGATAAATTGATTAATAATCACTTTTATTTTATTGATATTAAAACTGTAGTTTCTTATGTAATCAAATTTCGATAGAAGCCCGCCAAATAGAAAAGTATATCAATCAATATTAAAGAAACAAAAGTTCAAATTTTGCATTATTTTTCAAGTGTTTTAGTAAAGAAAAACCACTTTTTGACCGAAATCTACGGAAAGATAAATTGATTAATAATCACTATTATTTTATTGATATTAAAACTGTAGTTTTGAATATAATTTATCTTCGAGAGAAACCCGCCAAATAGAAAAGTATATCAATCAACAATAAATAAACAAAAGTGCAAATATTGCGTTATTTCTCGAGTGTTTTAGTAAAGCAAAAACACTTTTTTACCGAAATCTACGGAAAGATAAATTGATTAATAATCACTTTTATTTTATTGATATTAAAATT
>NW_022874452.1:0-1057 GCF_010883055.1 Belonocnema kinseyi
GGAACGCCTACTCTACCACAGCTAGAACAAGCCAGCAACAAAGAAAGAGAGGCGACACTAAGACCAACCGCGGGCAGGCATCCAATAGATGAAGAGCGATGCACCAAGGTTTCTCTCAAGCCTAAAGATCTGGCTGAAATCGATGACGAGCTTCGTGGACATTTTTCCGGAGAATCCGACCTCTGGGCTATCAATTATTGTGTGTATAATGCAGCGAGAGCTTTGAACGATGCGAACCGTAAAACAAAACCAATGGCTGATCATAAGACCAAAAGACGAATGCATCAATTCGCCATAAAGATAGGCTGGGCAAGACAGTACGCGTCCCGCATTCAGTGTGTGATTGACTACATCACATCTGGCAGGAATTATACCGCCAAGGTTCGAAAGTTCGCGCGCGAACTCCGGACCCGTTATCACACACTTAACAAGTCAAAGCTGCTGACCATCAGACAGCATATTGTTGAGAGAATACGGAAACTATCTGACGCTAAGAGAAGTCTAGAGCGGAGGGAGAGATGGGTCAGAGAAAATCAACAGTTTCTCTCTGACCCATCTCGACTCTTCCAAGACCCTCCAGTTTCTGTCGAACACCCGCCCAAACCAGAGGAGGTCGAAGTATTTTGGAGAGAAGTCTACGAAGTTTAGCCTAGACTGGGCGAAGACTCAGAAAATATAGAGAGCTTCAAGGAGTTATGTGTTGCCCATATAACACGTGATAAAGAATGGCCACCCATCACTACCGAGGAGGTGAAAAAAGTATCAAGAGGGATGAAGAACTATTCCGCACCGAGACCAAATTGTATCAAAACCTTCTGGTGGAAGAAGTTTTCTTCAACCCATCAGCATTTGGCCCGTATTTTCACCTCATATTTCAAGTCGGAAGAGCCGATTCCAGAGTGGTTGGTGGAAGGGCGCACAATACTTCTGCCGAAAATAGGCAACTTAGCTGACTCGAAGAATCACAGGCCAATAACTTGTCTGAACACGCTTTATAAGATATTCACAGCTATCCTAAATGATAGGATTGTTCGGGCAATTGAACCTGTGTGGCAAG
>NW_022874453.1:0-1612 GCF_010883055.1 Belonocnema kinseyi
ATTTTCTCATTTTGGAACTTATACCCTAGTTGTTTAAGCCTGACTTATTTTGTTAAACTATAATTTTCCTTGATATTTCTTAGCAAAAGGAGCAATTGATAATAATTGTTTAAATAGTTAAAAACTTCTTTCCCAAAACCTATAATTCTTAACATTCTTTAACTGAGAAAATTGTTGAAATAAATAAAAATTCTTCTAACACTTACCAAATATCCCAAACAACAAAATACTTTGAACATTTGTTAATTCTGTCATAAATGTCATAAAAAATCACATTTTAGGATTAACAGGAAAACAAACTAAAACAAGTAAAATTGTTTTAAAAATTGTCAAATATGTTAAGCAGGAAATATTATTCCTGAAATTTATCAACTATATCATTTTTCCCGATAAATAATAATTCTTGGCGATTTATAAGCAAAAAGAATTTTTCAAACAAATAAATTCTTTAAAAATAATTGTCAAATATGTTAGGTAAGAAATATTATTCTTCAAAATCATGAAGTGTATCATCTATATTTAAAAAGTATAATTTTTATCAATTATAGTTGAAAGAATAATTTTTTTAACAAATAATAGTGGTTCAGAAAATTGAGAATTGGGTACGGCCATTTTCTACTTATATATTAATTCTGCATCATTGCCTGAAATCAGTAGGCATTTTCATCAATCACTAGGCGAATTCTTATCAGTATAAGTAATGGCTATTCAAAAATCATCCATTCATATTTTTTCTTACAGATTTAAGTTTGCAGATGAAGTTGACAAAATGTTTATCATTTCTAAGCAATAAAAAATCAAAAGAAGGTAATGATACGTCTACGAGTCGAGGCCTACCACAAGAACCATACTATGAATCACGTCTGTGTAAGTTACTCTGTTTTTGATACTTCCTTACAGAACGTTACTTAGAGAAGTATCTTCAAGTTACCTTAAAGTGACTTAAAATTGCTCTCTCTTTATTTTTTGATTTTTAAAAGTAAAATATGCCTACACGATATTTTTAAATGTGAAGAACAATATTTTTGGACTTGAATAAAAATATCAGTCTTATGAGGGCTCTCTTTATAACTGTTGATAATTAAAAATACAAAAGCACGTTGACCTAAAATATTACAACAATTACTGTCTGACTTTCTGATTGATTAAAGTTAGCTGAAACAGTGTAAAAAGTACCCAACTTATAAAACTCAATGTTTTTTTTTATGAATAATGAAAGGCAAACTTTATTCTATTTTAATTTCCTGTAATTTTCCATTATTTTCTGTAAAATAATACAATGACAGAAATAAATAATAAAAAGAAAAGTTTTTTCTAGGTTCAAGATTGATAAATAAATGAAATGATAAAAATAATAAATAATTCTTTAAAACAATTTAATTAGTCTAAGAATTTAAAAAAAATCATAAAATGGAAACTCAAGCTTTTAACATATCCACAATTAGTGATGCTTTCATTAGATGTCCATATATAGTTTTTCTGTAAATATACATTCCATACCGTGTGTCCCTGTACCAAGGGTTTCTGCTGGATATGGTTACAAAAATAAATAGGCAGTCGCGGACAATTGTCCAGGGGAGGTCCCGAAGGAATTAACCCCCAAGCGGAGGTG
>NW_022874454.1:0-1156 GCF_010883055.1 Belonocnema kinseyi
TGATCACTAAATTAAATTTGTGATTTTTCATTATTTTTGGTGCTTTCAAAATTTGAATTTTCGATTATTCAAAACAATTTGAAAAGTTGTTATGATAATCTTCTAGGGCTTTCAAAAAGCAACGTTTTTCTTCTCTCCAGTTTTTTTCAAGTCTCGCATTGGTTAGTTTACAATTTTCATTTTGGTATTTTTTTTTCAATTTGTTGAAAATTCTATAATTCTGGTAATATTCTTTTTATGAAAAGAAGTCGATAAGGTAAATTGTTCGAATTTCCAATTATTACGAATACACGTACATGGTATTTTTATATATTGAAAAAAATTGTCTCAGAAATTTTGAAAATTCTTTAACTTTTTGAATTTTCACCCAAAATAGCCAATGAACTTGATCTTTAGTTTCTGACACTTAAAAAGTATACCAAAGGCCAATATAATAGATGATTTTTTTAAAGTTATTATACTCGCAAACAAACATGCATGCAGACAGGCTGAAACACTCGTCAAAACCTGTTTTTCGTGTCCAGGCGTAAAATTTTACACAAATGTAATACCTTTTTTGATGAGAATGTAAAAAATATCTGTACTCTGATTACTGCCATGATTTGAAATGTTAAATATTTGGAATTTCAAATTATTTAATTTTCAAGATTTATATTTTAAAGGTATAACATGAAAATTTTTTTGAATACTTCAATTTTCAAGACTTGCAATGGAAAATTCTTGAATTTTAACGATCTGCAATTTAAAACTCTTTAATTTAGAATATTTACAATCAGAAACTGTTGAATTTTGAAAGATGTATAAATAAAATTAATAAAAAATAAATAACAGCAAAATTATTTAATAAATTTAAATTAATTACTTTAAATGTAACAAATTTTTAATTAAAATTAATTAAATAACAAAATAAAAATTCATGTAAATTGTCATGATTTTGAAGATTAGAATTCAAGAGTACTCAATTATAAATCTTCCTAATTCATGAAATTTGACACGCATATCATGAAAATTAATGAATTTTCAATTTTAAAACATACAACTTTTGCAATTTTTCTTTATAAATTTTTAAATTTAGATTTAAATCTTGAAGTTATAATTTAAAATTCATGAATTTTCAAGATATAGATTTCCAAATTATTCCATTGTTTAGACTTTT
>NW_022874455.1:0-210 GCF_010883055.1 Belonocnema kinseyi
GCCCGCCAAATAGAAAAGTATGTCAATCAACATTAAATAAACAAAAGTGCAAATTTTGCATTATTTTTCGTGTGTTTTGGTAGAAGAAAACACTTTTTTACCTAAATGTACGGAAAGATAAATTGATTAATAATCACTTTTATTTTATTGATATTAAAAGTGTAGTTTCGAATATAATTTAATTTCGAGAGAAGCCCGCCAAATAGAAAA
>NW_022874455.1:268-562 GCF_010883055.1 Belonocnema kinseyi
GGAAAGATAAATTGATTAAAAATCACTTTTTTCTATTGATATTAAAACTGTAGTTTCAAATATAATTTTGTTTCGAGAGAAGCCCGCCAAATAGAAAAGTATATCAATCAACATTAAATAAACAAAAGTGCAAATTTTGCATTATTATTCAACTCTTTTCGTAGAAAAAAAGCACTTTTTTACCGAAATCTACGGAAAGATGAATTGATTAATAATCACTTTTATTCTGTTGATATTAAAAGTGCAGTTTCAAATATGATTTTGTTTCGAGAGAAGCCCGCCAAATAAAAAAGT
>NW_022874455.1:572-956 GCF_010883055.1 Belonocnema kinseyi
CATTAAATAAACAAAAGTGCAAATTTTGCATTATTTTTCCAGTGTTTTGGTAGAAGAAAACACTTTTTTACCGAAATCTACGGAAAGATAAATGGATTAATAATCACTTTTATTTTATTGGTATTAAAACTGTAGTTTCGAATATAATTTAATTTCGAGAGAAGCCCGCCAAATAGAAAAGTATATCAATCTACATTAAATAAACAAAAGTGCAAATTTTGCATTATTTTTCGAGTGTTTTGGTAGAAGAAAACACCCTTTACCGAAATGTACGGAAAGATAAATTGATTAATAATCACTTTTATTCTGTTGATATTAAAAGTGCAGTTTCAAATATGATTTTGTTTCGAGAGAAGCCCGCCAAATAAAAAAGTATATCAATCA
>NW_022874455.1:985-1246 GCF_010883055.1 Belonocnema kinseyi
GCATTATTTTTCCAGTGTTTTGGTAGAAGAAAATACTTTTTTACCGAAATCTACGGAAAGATAAATTTATTAATAATCACTTTTATTTTATTGGTATTAAAACTGTTGTTTCGAATATAATTTAATTTCGAGAGAAGCCCGCCAAATAGAAAAGTATACCAATCAACATTAAATAAACAAAAGTGCAAATTTTGCATTACTTTTCATGTGTTTTGGTAGAAAAAAAAACACTTTTTTACCGAAATCTACGGAAAGATAAAT
>NW_022874456.1:0-4884 GCF_010883055.1 Belonocnema kinseyi
GAGAAAGCTTTCGATACAGTCTGGCATGAGGGACTTATTTATAAACTCAGAAATTTGAATTTTCCAACTTACATTCTAAAAATTCTAATAAGTTATCTAAAACATAGATCATTTGTGGTAACGGCAAATAACGTAACCTCGACTGAAAATAAAATAAATGCAGGAGTTCCACAAGGATCGATATTGGGCCCGGTGCTTTTTATTTACTATACAAATAATATCCCCAGAACTGATACTGTCAAATTGTCAATGTATGCGGATGATACTGCGATTTACATTGCGTCCTGGAGAATTAGATTAGCTATTGAAAAAATACAGCAGTATTTAGATATACTCATAGAATATTTTGACAAATGGAAGTTAAAAATAAATGTAGAGAAAACTGAACTTATAATCTTTAAAAATAAAGCCAGAAAAGAAGTTATACCAGACTTGTATATGAACGAAATAAAAATTGAACCAGTACCTAGCGGCGATTATTTAGGACTTACACTATGTTCGAAGTTGAAATATAACAAACAAATAGAGAAAATTAAAAACAAGGCTGTGAGGATGATAGGGGTTTTAAATTGTCTGATAGGCAGGAGAAGTAAGCTAGCTATTAAAAATAAGCTGATACTATATAAATCAATTATTAAACCTCTAATAACGTATGCGGCTCCGATATGGTCTGGAACCTGTAGTTCAAATATTAATCATCTCCAAAGAATTCAGAATAAATGTCTGCGCATGGTCACTAAAGCTACACCCAAAGACAAAAACGTAGATCTACACCATTTAAATGCCATTTAAGCCTAAGTATAAGATGCCATATCAATTGTTGTTAGATGAGCCTCAACAATCAACCTAGTCCTTAATGCTTATTTAGTATAAAAGGCTTGTGAAATAGCAATAACATAACAGTTTCGGAGGAAGGACATGGAAGACTGAGCTCTGAAATTATCCCTCTACTTTCAGTTCTGTTTAGCTCGAGGTCTTGTTTCTGAGCTTGGAGCTCCTGCTACTTCCTCTCGTTTCATGATTAAAAGTTTTAGTTTTAAGTTGTTATACTAGTTTTAAGAGCAACACAGAATGTATAAGTTTTTTGATAAAAATTTTTTTTACTTAGATTAAGAACAGTAAAATTGATGATCATATGATTAAATAATAACCGTATAATCTTTAACGAAGATTAAAATATACAAAACTAATAAGAGGTAAAGTTCCAATCGGGAACTAGGTATCTAAAGACAAAGAACAAAATAGATAAGATTCTGCACCTGTATTGATCTCTGTAAATATTATGAACAATAAATATATTTTTAAAAACGAAAAACCGCACCGCATCTACGTTTATAATATATTTGACGGGAGCGAGCGGCTGGCGCGGCGAAGCCGCGCCATTCGCGCACTCACGATTAATGAACTCCCCGAAGAATAATCTGACTGGAAGAAGTTGTTGTGCGTTACCCGTTTGGGCATTGTTACACAATCTGAGCGAAATTGGACATGAGAAGGAAGTGAAGGTGTAGGGATGAAAAAAAAGGAAGTTTCTAGTAGGTCGGGTATGGCAGGGCCACTTCGACCTGGATGACTTATTTCATAAGAAAGTCTTTTGGCATTGCGTGTTTGCGAAATGGATCAAAATTATATTTCCCTAGAGAGGAAATATTTTCAAATGGTGATGATGATGCAGATTCGTAGGATTTAATGGCGGATTCTTTAATATACTCTGAGATGTATGGTAGTTGAAATTCTCTGTGAAGGACAGAGTTCTTAGTATATCTGGGGGTTTTTGTGATACGTCTGAGAAATTTATTTTGTATTATTTGAATGTGATTGATATTAGTTTTTGACGCACCTCCCCATATTGTACATGCATAAGTTATGATTGGTCGGATACAAATTTTGTAGATTAGAAGTCCATATTCGGGTTTTAGACTCGAGTGTCTATTAATAATAGGATTTAAGCGCGAGAGAACCCCGAGAGTTTCCCTTTAGTTTCATGGATATGCTGCTTCCAATTAAGACGTTTGTGCAGCTTACCACCTAGGTATTTTACGGAATTTTTCCAATCTATTGGCTAGTTAAACATTTTGGGTGGATCAATTTTAACTGGTCTTCTGACTGAAAAAAGAATTGATTCTGACTTTGCTACGTTTATTTTTACTCTCCATAGTTTAGCCCAAGCCTCGATGACTTCAAGAGCTTTGTTAAGTAGTTTTAAAATTTTTTGAACGGACCAGGAAGAAGTGAATAACGCGGTGTCATCTGCATATAATCCAATTGAAACTTCGGGGACCTCAGGGATGTCGTTTACGTAGATGATAAAGAAAACCGGCCCTAGAATGCTGCCTTGGGGCACATCCGCTCGGATGAGTTTCTCTTTTGAGAGTGTCTGGCCTATTTTGACTGAGAATTTTCTGTTTGAAAGATAAGAGTTTATAAAGAGGATGAGTCTTCTTCGGAAATTGTAATTTATTAATTTTCTGAGCAATCCTACATGCCAGACACTATCGAAAGCTTTTTCTACATCGAGGAAAACAGCTCCAGGTTGTTTTCTTCGATTGAAATTTAAGCTAATGGCTTCGGTTATCATGAGCATCATGTGCTGCGTAGAGTGACCTTTTCTGAAACCATATTGTTGCGGTTTAAGGATGTTTTCTTCAAGGTGAAAGTTTACGCGAGTGAGTATTATTTTTTCAAAAATTTTGCTTATTGTATTGAGAAGACTAATAGGCCTGCAGCTGGTTGGATGATAAGGATCTTTGCCTTTTTTCTGAAAAACTAAAATGTGAGCTATTTTCCAAGATTCAGGGAAGTTGCTTAATTGAATACAGACATTGAAGATAAGAGCAAGGAGTTTGAGGCAAGGGATGCGAAGCTTTTTGAGGACTAGATTTGTAATTTAATCGGGGCCGGGAGCTTTTTTATTTTTAGTATTTTTTATTTGTTTAGTTATTTCCTTATAGGTTATTTTCTTGAAGTTATCAGTGCTTAGGATTTTGAGAAATTCGGAAACCATTTTTTCACATTCCGCAATGTGCTGAGTATCGGATGGCTCGTCGTGTGGAGCGATGTTACTTTCATAATTTTCCGCTAGGAAATTGGCTTCATCGATAGGAGAGAGCGCAAACGTTTGGTCTGGATTCTTGAGAGGGGGAATATTAATTTGCGACTTTGTCAGGGCTTTAGTCATACGATATATAGAGTTATCCTTGATTTGAAGTTTACCGACTTCTTTATTCCAATTTTTGCATCTGTGCTCTTGAACTTTAATTGCTATAGTTTTCCGAAGGTGGTTAATGACTTTTTTGAGGATACAGCTTTTATTTTTTTGATGCGTTCGGCAGAGTTTATTGCGAGTGTGGATAAGGTCTTCAATCTCGGGGCTGAGAGGTGGATCGTATTTGTTAATGGTAGTCTGAGGGACTGAAGTGTGAATGGCAGTTTTTATGCTAGAGGTAAGGTTAGTTATGACTTCGTCGATGTGGCTAGCGTTTGTTACTGAAGGTTCAAAATTAACAAGTGTTTCTAGGTTCAAGTTAAATGTTTGCCAATTAGCTCTTGCAAAATTATAGCGAGGCGTAACCGGAGTTTGTAAAAAGGCTTAGAAGAACTGGTCGATGATCTGAGTCTAATTCGTTAATGATGCAAGTATCATGAGTATAAAAGTTATTTTTGGTAATTGCAAAGTCAATAAGGTCAGATTTATGTTTGGTGTTGTCAGGGTGAAAAGTATTTTCTCCTGTCCATTTTTTAATTTAAATTTCCTGAAATTTATTATAAGATTGAATAAAACTTTCTTAAGATCTCTAAAAAAATCTGGATTTAAATTAATTAGCCTTGTCCCTCAAAATACACCCAAGTCATAAATGCTGAGAAAAGAATTTCGAGAACTTTTTACTACTATATCTATTATCTCATGTACAATTTTTAACTGAAATGTAATTAAAATTAATCTTAGTTTGAGTAGATCTTTCTCAATGTGTCTGTAAAAATCTTGATTTAAATTAATTAGCTTTACCCCTCAAAATACACCCAAGATTTATAAATGCTAATAAATAGATTTAATTGCATACATTTAGGCTAATTAATTTAAATCCAGATTTTTTCATAGATTTTCAGGAAGGTCTATTCAATTTCATCATAAATTTCAGTAAAAAAATTGTAAACGTGAAAATATATTCATGACTATTTGGTGTATTTTGAGGGGTTAGGCTAATTAATTTAAATCCATGTCTTTGCAGAGACCTTGAGAAAGGTCCATTCAATTTCAGTAAATTTTAGAAAAATTGTAATGCGGGTAGTCGATATTGGAGCGAAGGTGTAGGTGAAAATGTATTCATTTTTCCAAAGTTCTGATTTTTCAAAGGATTCAATGTTTTATGAATAAAATTATCGATAAAAAATGCTTGTCACCTGCGTCGGAAGAAAATTTGTATATTTTAATGCGAAAATATTCGCATCTTTTATTTAGTGTACTTTCATCCTATTGAATGTCAAGATATTTTATTAATTAACTTTAGATAACATTGAAACTTATTTTGAGCAGCATAAAAAATT
Source organism: Belonocnema kinseyi (assembly GCF_010883055.1). Taxonomy (NCBI): domain Eukaryota; kingdom Metazoa; phylum Arthropoda; class Insecta; order Hymenoptera; family Cynipidae; genus Belonocnema; species Belonocnema kinseyi. The sequence continues at coordinate 4,546 of NW_022874456.1, forward strand.
TTCGGCCTCAGCCATGAAAATCTTGGACAACTGGTCCTTCGTAAGGCATGCAGGGAAGTACAAGATTTACGACTTCGTACGATTCCTGCGCCCTAATGGAGTCCTTTTTTTTGCATTTAAAAATATATTTATTGTTCATAATATTACAGGAGATCAATACAGAGTTTTCTTATTCATTCTATCATTTAAGTTTAGATACCTAGTTCCTGGCTGGAACTTTACCTCTTATTAATTATGTATTTTATCTTTTGTTCAAATTTTACTGTTGATGCATCGCAGGATAATTTTGTTGTGATATACTTAAAGTAAAAAAGATTTTGTACAAAAACTTATAAATTA
>NW_022874457.1:0-3426 GCF_010883055.1 Belonocnema kinseyi
TTCTATTTGAAAATTTTCACTATTAAATTTGGCAATCGGAATTAATCTCTTTCATTAAATAATTCGACTATTTTGTTGAACATTATTCCATTTTTGACAGAAGCATTCATCGATTAAATTAAAAACTCGATTTTTAATTTGAAAATTTTTTACTATTAAATTTCGCAATCAGAATTAATCTCTTTCATTAAAAAATTCAACTATTTTGTTGAACATTATTACAATTTCGACAGGAACATTCATCGATTAAATTAAAAACTCAATTCTCTATTTGAAAATTTTCACTATTAAATTTGGCAATCGGAATTAATCTCTTTCATCAAAAAATTCAACTATTTCGTTAAACATTATTCCAGTTTCGACAGAAGCTTTCATCGCTTAAATTAAAAACTCGATTTTTAATTTGAAAATTTTTACTATTAAATTTCGCAATCAGAATTAATCTCTTTCGTTGAAAAATTCAACTATTTTGTTGAAGATTATTCCATTCTCGACAGAAAATTAAACCAATTAAATTCAAAACTCGATTTTTAATTTGAAAATTATCAGTATTAAATTTGGCAATCGGAATTAATCTCTTTCATTAAAAAATTCAAATATTTTGCTGAACATTATTCCATTTTCGACAGAAACTTTCATCGATTAAATTGAAAACTCGATTTTTAATTTGAAAATTTTTACTATTAAATCTCGCAATCAGAATTAATCTCTTTCATTAAAAAATTCAACTATTTTTTTGAACATTATTCCAATTTCGACAGAAACTTTCATCGATTAAATTAAAAACTCGATTTTTAATTTGAAAATTTTTACTATTAAATCTCGCAATCAGAATTAATTTCTATCATTAAAAAAATCAACTATTTTGTTGAACATTATTCCAATTTCGACAGAAACTTTCATCGATTAAATTAAAAACGCGACTTTTAATTTGAAAATTTTTACCATTAAATTTCGCAATCAGAATTAATCTCTTTTATTAAAAAATTCAACTATTTCGTTGAACATTATTCCATTTTCGACAGAAACTTTCATCGAATAAATTAAAAACTCAATTTTCAATTTGAAAATTTTCACTATTAAATTTCGCAATCGGAATTAATCTCTTTCATTAAAAATTCAACTATTTTGTTGAATACTATTCCAATTTCGACAGAAACTTTCATCGATTAAATTAAAAACTCTATTTTCAATTTGAAAATTTTTATTATTAAATTTCGCAATCAGAACTAGTATCTTTCATTAAAAAGTTCTACTATTTTGTTGAACGATATTCCAATTTCGACTGAAACATTCATCGATTAAATTAAAAACTCCATTTTCTATTTGAAAATTTTCACTATTAAATTAGGCAATCGGAATTAATCTCTTTCATTAAATAATTCGACTATTTTGTTGAATACTATTCCAATTTCGACAGAAACTTTCATCGATTAAATTAAAAACTCGATTTTTAATTTGAAAATTTTTACTATTAAATTTCGCAATCACAATTAATCTCTTTCATTAAAAAATTCAACTATTTTGTTGAACATTATTCCAATTTCGAAAGAAACTTTCATTCATTAAATTAAAAACTCGATTTTTAATTTGAAAATTTTTACTATAGAAATTCGCAATCAGAATTAATCTCTTTCATTAAAAAATTCTACTATTTTGTTGAATACTATTCCAATTTCGACAGAAACTTTCATCGATTAAATTAAAAACTCTGTTTTCAATTTGAAAATGTTTACTATTAAATTTCGCAATCAGAATTAGTCTCTTTCATTAAAAAGTTCAACAATTTTTTTGAACGTTATTCCAATTTCGACAGAAACTTTCATCGACTAAATTAAAAACTCGATTTTTAATTTGAAAATTTTAACTATTAAATTTCGCAATAAGAATTAATCTCTTTCATTAAAAAATTCAACTATTTCTTTGAACATTATTCCAATTTCGACAGAAACTTTCATCGATTAAATTAAAAACTCGATTTTTAATTTGAAAATTTTTACTATTAAATCTCGCAATCAGAATTAATTTCTGTCATTAAAAAAATCAACTATTTTGTTGAACATTATTCCAATTTCGACAGAAACTTTCATCAATTAAATTAAAAACGCGATTTTTAATTTTAAAATTTTTACCATTAAATTTCTCAATCAGAATTAATCTCTTTTATTAAAAAATTCAACTATTTTCTTGAACATTATTCCATTTTCGACAGAAACTTTCATCGAATATATTAAAAACTCAATTTTCTATTTGAAAATTTTCACTATTAAATTTGGCAATCGGAATTAATCTCTTTCATTAAAAATTCAAATATTTTGTTGAAACTATTCCAATTTCGTCAGAAACTTTCATCGATTAAATTAAAAACTCTATTTTCAATTTGAAAATTTTTATTATTAAATTTCGCAATCAGAACTAGTCTCTTTCATTAAAAAATTCAACTATTTTTTCAACATTATTCCAATTTCGACAGGAACATTCATCGATTAAATTAAAAACTCAATTTTCTATTTGAAAATTTTCACTATTAAATTTGGCAATCGGAATTAATCTCTTTCATTAAAAAATTCAACTATTTTGTAGAACATTATTCCATTATCGACAGAAACTTTCATCGATTAAATTAAAAACTCGATTTATAATTTGAAAATTTTCACTATTAAATTTGGCAATCGGAATTAATCTGTTTCATTAAAAAATTCAAATATTTTGTTGAACATTATTCCAATTTCGACAGAAACTTTCATCGATTAAATTAAAAACTCGATTTTTAATTTGAAAATTTTTACTATTAAATTTCGCAATCAGAATTAAGCTCTTTCATTAAAAAATTCAACTATTTTGTTGAACATTATTCCATTTTCGAGAGAAACTTTCATCGATTAAATTGAAAACTCGATTTTTAATTTGAAAATTTTACCTATTAAGTTTCGCAATCAGAATTAGTCACTTTCATTAAAAAATTCAACTATTTTGTTGAACATTATTCCAATTTCGACAGAAACTTTCATGGATTAAATTAATAACTTGAATATTAATTAAAAATTTTCACTATTAAATTTGGCAATCGGAATTAACCTATTTCATTAAAAATTCAACTATTTTGTTGAACATTAATCCATTTTCGACAGAAACTTTCATCGATTAAATTAAAAACTCTATATTCAAATTGAAAATGTTTACTATTAAATTTCGCAATCAGAATTAGTCTCTTGCATTAAAAAGTTCAACAATTTTTTTGAACGTTATTCCAGTTTCAACAGAAACTTTTATCGACTAAATTAAAAACTCGATTTTTAATTTGAAAATTTTTACTATAAAGTTTCGCAATCAGAATTAATCTCTTTCATTAAAAAATTCAACTATTTCTTTGAACATTATTCCAATTTCGACAGAAACTTTCATCGATTAAATTAAAAACTCGAT
>NW_022874458.1:0-1708 GCF_010883055.1 Belonocnema kinseyi
GAATTTTTGACGTTTCTTCATTTTCAAATATCGACAATCAAAATTGTCATTTTTAACATTTTAGGTGTGGTTATATTAAGGGTGGTTTTTAGGGGTCTTGCCAAACGTTCTCACTCACTCTATAATTAGTTAGGTAAAAAAAGATAATTTTTCACGTTTTTATATTTTCAAATATCGACAATCAATATGGTCATTTTTAACATTTTAGGTGTGTTTATATTAAGGGTGGTTTTTAGGTGTCTTGCCGAACGTTCTCACTCACTCTATAATTAGTTAGGTAAAAAAAGATAATTTTTGACGTTTTTATATTTTCAAATATCGACAATCAAAACGGTCATTTTTAACATTTTAGGTGTGGTTATATTAAGGGTGGTTTTTAGGGGTCTTGCCGAACGTTCTCAATTCCTCTATAATTAGTGAGATACAAAAAGAGAATTTTTGACGTTTTTATATCTTCAAATGTCGACAATCAAAATTGTTATTTTTAACATTTTAGGTGCAGATATGTTAAGGGTGGTTTTTAGGGGTCTTGCTGAAATTTCTCAACCACTCTATAATTATTGAATTAAAAAAAGAGAATTTTGGACGTCTTTATATTTTCAAATATCGACAATCAAACTTGCATTAGGCAGGTCTAAATAATGGGTGATGTGTAAGGGTAGGTAACCCCTTAAAAAAATTTTTATTCGACAATTCTTTCCGGCAGAATATTTTTTTTGCCGTCCTAATTGATTTAGGCAAAAAAAAATTGAAAAATAATTTTTTTTAATTTCGTACAAATGAACGTTCGTAACTTCAAGTACATTAGTTTAATTTCCATATTTTTTTATTTTCAACATAAGTATTAATACTAAAACCGGACAATTTAAGATATTACCTTAAAATTTAAAACAAGGTTTACGCAACAAGATTGCTGCAACATGATTTGATTTTTTGAAATTGCGCAATTTTAAGCTGTACAGTTCGAAATTGCTTTCTATTTATATCTAAAATTATCCAAAAAAAATTATCAAAGGTTTTAATATGAAATTTAGGAATGTGTAATAGCGGAATGGTCTCGTGACTTTTAATCATTATTTGAATTTGAAACTACAATATTGTGAAATTAAAAATTTGAAACCTCTAAGACTTAATCTAAACATAATATGGAAAAAAATGTAATGTCAAGGCCTTAGGTTAAAGTGTTTTAGAATAGCGCATTCAATGCCATAAATTTGATTTAAAATGATAGAAATTTAAAAGAACATACGTATATTATTGATAAGGATCATACTACGTAGTATCAAGTGAAATTAAAAACAACTGGATAGATTTTTTTACTAAAAAATTTGATATGTCAAAAAAATCACTTTCACTTTCACCGTTGAAAATTGCAGAAGTTCAAGTATTGCGAAAAACATTGTGAATATTTAAATTTAATTATTGGTAATTAAAAAGTTTAAAAAAATCGATAGAATTGATTCCAATGATAGTAAAAAAAGTTACAGGCTTCAACAATTTACGATTATGTGAGTGTTTTTTGTTAGAAAATAAAATTTTTATTCCAAGATTGTACATTTTTTAAAACAAAAATCATTATAATTTGAACAAGATTTAGAATAGCTTAACAATTGTGGGCCCGGATGCAATAAGGGCACATAAAATTTTTTCGTGCGAAAACGAAGTCCCCTGGAGGCTTTAGAAAAAATTTTCGAATTTTAATTTTCAA
>NW_022874459.1:0-1081 GCF_010883055.1 Belonocnema kinseyi
CAACATCTTATGTGTTGGTATATTTGGGATGGTTTTTAGGGGTCTTGTCAAACATTCACACCCACTCTTTTATTACTGAGATAAAAAAGAGAAGTTTTGATGATTTTGTATTTTCAAATATCGACAATTAAAATTGTCATTTTTAACATCTTGTGTGTTGGTATAGTTGGGATGGTTTTTAGGGGTCTTGTCAGACATTCACACCCACTCTTTTATTACTGCGATAAAAAAGAGAAGTTTTGATGTTTTCACATTTTCAAATATCGCCAATCAAACTCGACATTTTCAATATCTTATGTGTTGGTATATTTGGGATGGTTTTTAAGGGTCTTGTCAAACATTCACACCCACTCTTTTATTCCTGAGATAAAAAAGAGAAGTTTTGATGTTTTTGTGTTTTCAAATATCGACAATTAAAATTGTCATTTTTAATATCTTATGTGTTGGTATAGTTGGGATGGTTTTTAGGGGTCTTGTCAAACATTCACACCCACTCTTTTGTTACTGAGACAAAAAAGAGAAGTTTTGATGTTTTCGTATTTTCAAATATCGACAATCAAACTCGACATTTTCAACATCTTATGTGTTGGTATATTTGGGATGGTTTTTAGGGGTCTTTTCAAACATTCACACCCACTCTTTTATTACTGAGATAAAAAAGATAAGTTTTGATGTTTTCGTATTTTCAAATATCGACAATCAAACTCGACAGTTTCAACATCTTATGTGTTGTTATAGGTCGGATGGTTTTTAGGGGTCTTGTCAAACATTCACACCCACACTTTTATTACTGAGACAAAAAAGAGAAGTTTTGATGTTTTCGTATTTTCAAATATCGACAATCAAACTTGACATTTTCAACATCTTATGTGTTGGTATATTTGGGATGGTTTTTAGGGGTCTTGTAAAACATTCACACCCACTCTTTTATTACTGAGATAAAAAAGAGAAGTTTTGATGTTTTTGTGTTTTCAAATATCGACCATCAAACTCGACATTTTCAACATCTTATGTGTTGGTATATTTGGGATGGTTTTTAGGGGTCTTGTCAAACATTCACACCCACTCTTTTATTACTGAG
>NW_022874460.1:0-2794 GCF_010883055.1 Belonocnema kinseyi
CTTGTTTAATCAATTCTAAAATCTAAAATATTAGTACATATATTATTATGAGCGTTGCAGTATTTTTTATAGAATGGTGCACAGAAATTTGCAGACGGCCGTGCACAGCTGTCGGTTATACTTCAGATTTTTCTCGTAATACTTCCAGCTAGGTTAGCTGAGGTATCTGTTCATAGCGTGCGATTATAAACAGTATAGTGATTGTATTATATTTATTAAACTACCCATCGTATCATCTACTACAAGATTAGTTATATAAAACATAATGGACATTTTTTGTCCTCTGGGCTGACTTCTAGTAGTCATGGTTTGGCCAACCATGGTAGCCAATAGTCGACAGAGTTGGGCCATAGTTATAATTTCGGTATATTGGCCAATGCCTGGTTTAGAGGCACAATTATGCTATTATGTGGCTGCGTGCCTAAGAAAACGTCCTTTTTTTATTTTTAGCAGCTTTCACATGATGTCACGCTTTATTTCAGGTTGTTAATTAAAAACAAGAAAACCCCCTGTGACATCACGCGCAGAATGACTCGTCCCTCCATATGTCACGATTTGTCACGATTGACAAGAACCCCCCTGTCCCTCGGTGCGTGACATCATAAGTGAACGCTCCCTGCATACATATATTAGCGTGGTCCAAAAATTAATTGCAAATTTTTTTCACCCTAGAGAGCAAGACACTTCCCAAAAAGTTTCCATTTCCAGAGAAAGAAAATCCATAATTTTTTCTTTATTTAAATTCGAATGTTAACATGTGCCACTACGCACTTCAAAATCCAAATTAATTAATATGAGGAAATTTTGAATTTTCGAAAAACTGAACTCATGTTCCAGAGTTTCATAGAAACGTGCCCAGTTTTTTGGGATTTAAGAATAGTTTCTACGAAATAAAATATGCTAATAACTTTTATTTCCACGCCCCCCCCCCTCCCCCCGCACCAATTATGACCCGAAAATTAAAACACTACATTTTTACGTATTATAGTTACTTTTTAGCAATTTCAATCGTCTTTTCCATACATATAATTATTTTTAAAACTATTTATTCCCTAAAAATGTGGGAATTAATCGTATTTTATCATCGAAATGCAATATTTTGTCATTTGTTTGGAGTACTAAATTTTTTCTTAAAACATTATGTAATTATTTAAACAATTATTTATTTTCAAAATTTCTGAAAATTGGAGCCAGAAATATTCACTTTTTTCAGATTGGTATCCTAAGCTACATTTTGTTATATAATTACATAATTTTGATAAATTTCTTTTAATATCTAACAAATTTCTATTTGTTTAAAAAAATTGAATAAGCCCGTACTATTTTATGTTTAATGTAACCAGGATTCTGATTAAATTAACCAGAACTCTGGTTAAATTAACTATACAATCTGCTTAATGTAACCAGATTTCTGGTTACTCTAACCAGGTAAAATAGTAATGCCATATTGAACCAGAATTCTGGTTGACATTTTTTACGTGAAATTATAGAACGAAGCATAGGATACTAAATTAGAATGAAAGTTGATATCTTTGGCTCAATTATTAACAATTTTGAAAATATAGAATAAACAATTATTTAAATAGTTGAATAGTGTTTTTAGAAAAATTTACTGCTTCAGAAAATGAAAGACAATATTATTTCTATAAAAAAGACAACGGAAATAGCTAAACAGTAATACGTAAAAATGTATTTTTTATATTTTTGGATTATATTTGAGGCGGTGGCACTTCGGTGGCATTTTTTGGTTTACCCTAAGATTTATATATAGTTTTTACAGTGTGCACTATGTACAGCGCATTCAGCTTTGCTAACAGGCCGAGGAATAAATATGCATATATATAGTCAGTTCGAATCGGAATTCAAATAAAAAAATTGAGAGCTTCGAAAGTCGATTCGAGAGACTTTCGAATTGCTCAACTCGAATCGTTTTTCTTAAAATTTGAACTGAACGCGTCGAATGTCGGTTCGAAAAACTTTCGAATTGCACACTTGGATACGGTTTCCTTCGATTCGAAGTAAACGCGTCAAATGTCAATTCGAAAGACTTTCGAACTGCCTACTTCGAATCGGTTTTCCTTCGATTCACACTGAGCATGTTCGGTTCGAAGCACTTTGCACAGTCCTTATGTACAGCCATTTTACCGATGAACAGTTGACTGACTTAATTGTATACTTATATTTTTATAGTCAATGGCAAAATCCGACAGAGGACCCCCTAATATTTTATTTGAAAGTAGTTTTATTAATAATTTTAAATAATTTTAAAAAAATCATGAATGCATTTACTATGAGAAAGAAAATGTATTTACTAATTTATCAAAATGAGGAAGTTTATTTTGAAAATTTCATTAAAAGAAATGGCAGGCGAAATGCACGAGTAAAATTTTGTAATCAATCTTCCTGCAGTAAGAAACTGTAAATTTGTAAAGAACATACTCGCGAAAAAGTTATGTAGAATATTTTCCAATATGTATAACTTTTCTGCCTGGGATGTTTCATTATTTTAAATTTTAATTCCATATATATATATATATATAGATTGAAATAGATTTGGACGGATATAGATATATTGGATATAGAGATTTTTCTGTCAATTGGACCCCCATCCCTTCCCCACCCATTGCATAATTCTTTTTCTACAGTATGCATATGTAATTTTAACTTTAGCGTAACGCTGGAGGTGACCCCCGTCGTATAAAAATAACGAAAAAAAACGTGATATATTTTATAAAATAAATAATACAAGTTGCTTGAAGCAGCGTTTGTGCATAATTAATGTTGAATTTTGATA
>NW_022874461.1:0-1831 GCF_010883055.1 Belonocnema kinseyi
TTTTCAAATAACTTTTTATCAAAAAATACATTCGTTCAATTATTGTTATTTTATATTCCAACAATAATTTTTAGAAACTGTAAACATTAAAAAAGTTTTTTCATTATTAAAAATATTTTATTATTCTATTAAAAAATTTTTTTAAACAAACTATTTTTTGATTGTTCAAATTAGAGAGATGTTTAGCCCGGATATTGTATAATTCGGAAATTTTCTATCGGCAATTCTCAAATTCGGTAAGATTGTAAATTGTCGAGAATTTTCCAATTCAGGACTTTTATATTTCGACAATGTTATAATTTCGGAATTTTTACAGTGATATGGGAATTTTATTTTTCGGAAAAAGCGACTGAAAAATCCCGGCACTGTAAAATTCGTAAATTGAAAAATAACCAAATAATAAAATTCCCAAAATTATGAAAGTCCCGAAATATAAAAGTCGAATTGGAAAATTCAGGAAAATAAAATAAATAAAATTCCAAACAATAAGATATTACCGAATTTTAAAAATCACCAGAGAAAATGGCTGAATTATAAAATAACCTAACTAGAAAATTCCTGAATTTAAACAATTAAAAAAATTGTTTATCAAATATTATTTATTTATTGAAAATACAATAATCGAATATATATTTTTGGCTGAAAAAATTTGTTTGAAAATGTGCATAGTATTTGAAAAAATATAAAAAAGTTGTGAAAAATCGAATTTTTTATTAATAAAAAAAAATAATAAAAGTAATAAAAATAAATTTTGATATAAATCGTTGTTGAATTGAATCCTGCAAAGTTTGTGCAAAAATGTTATTATGTAGGTACGAAGAAAATTTAGGCAGAACATTTTTTTCTTTCAAAGCACACGTGTTTTTTAATGTATTTTTTTAATACAATTTTTATAAAATTATTTTTCAGGTGCCGGAGATTTTATTTTTTGGGATTTTTCATTCATCCCTTTCGGAATTTTTTCCAGTGGTCTCATATTTTCATATTTCCTCTTAAAATTATGCCTTTTTTCAAAATAAAAAGTCAACATTTCAAAACCATCAAAAGTATCTATTCTCTTTTAAATTATTTTAAATCTTTTAAAACTATTTAAAAAATTTTTCGGAACTTTTAAATGTCTTTAGACTGATTCCCATTTTTCCTAACATTTTTGTAAAATCCCGCACACAAAATTGTTTTAAGAGGTTCCAGATTTTTTCTAATATTGTAAATGTTTTAAAATGTTTTGAAATATTTTTAAACATTTTCTTTCAGTTATGTACTTTTTTGAAATAAAAAATCATTTTAAATCTACCCAGAAATTTTTATTGTTATCCTAATATTTCGAATTCTTGAGAAGCTCCAAATTTTGTTCTTTTCTTTGAGACATTTAGAAACCTCCAGATTATTTGATTTTTTTCTAAATTAATGCTTATTTAACTGTTCTTTAAGAATAAAAATAAAATACTTTTACCTTCGAAATACAAATAAAAACAAATAAAACAATTATAATCGTAACATTCCAAGTTTAAATTTGTCACTCTGAATTGTGTGTGTGACGATTTGTCCCGATCTCAAGTCCAGCTCAATATTTAGAACAACCTTAATTTTTTCGAAATTGTAATTTTTCTGTTGTAACTTAACGGGCAATCATTTTATTCTTTGAAAGATTTTCTACAAATATTATTAAAAATGTTAATATTCTTATCCAAAATGAGAAGGTATTAGTTTTTAATGAAAAATAACTTTCTCGGATTTTATCAAATGTCGACATTTTGAGGCCCCTTGAGTCAGAAAAACAAGTTTTTACGTCGGGGCCTGTTTGTCTGTCCGGTGTCGTCGTTGTTGTAGT
>NW_022874462.1:0-1417 GCF_010883055.1 Belonocnema kinseyi
GTGATAAGATATGGTTTTCCTCACGAGCACTTGTTAGTTTCGTTAAAAATAGAAGAAGGATGTGTTAAGGTAAATGTAGCGATTTTAATATATTAAAAAAATTAGTATGATTGTACTTTTCTAAGTTAATTCATTGTTGTCTCTGTTTGGAGGTTGTATTACTGCATTCGTCTTTCCTTTACAACATTGCAATAAACTTGGACAATTATAATCATGTTTATTTCTTTTTTAATATGTTTAAATCGTTAAAATTGCTTTTACATCGAATTTCTTGCATGTACTTTGAATGAAACTAAAAAAATCTAGAGAAAAAAAAATCCCAAATTAAAAAAAAATCATTTTTTGAATCTGCCCTGTAATATTGTCAAGTGTAATGAAAAAATACTGTAAGCTGGCAATTTCATACACTTAATCTGGGAAAATTACCATAACCTATAAATTCATATTCATTTGTTAAGTTACAACATCGAGTGGCGATTTCAAATAACCCAAAAGTAAAATCACAAGACGGATTGAAATATTCCCGTCTTCCGTGAATACCCAACCTTACATGTTAATAATAATCGAGCCCACATGGAACGTGCTAAAATTACAGTAAATTTTTTTTACAGTTTTTCTGGCTACTTTTGAGGTTATGCACAGGATAATAAAAATTTGTTGTTTTTTTCTTTCTAGTTGCAACATTTGACACTGCTCTTATCCATAAAAATAAGCTTTGACCGGTTACTTACGATTTTTCCTTCTAAAGTTACATTAACACGTTGAATCATACATACACCCACTAAAAAATTTCTATTGAAAATTTGTGCTTGGATGTTTTTGGGGTCGCTTAGTTTAAATATGAAGTCAGAAAATAAAATTTTTTATTTTTAAGATAATGGATTCAAAATGCCGCAATAGAATATACCAAAAACGATATTATCATCTAAAAAATTTCAGTTGAGTTTCCTGGGGTTGCTTCTTACGGATATCATCCCCTACATAATCTCAAAAGTAACCAAAAACTCCATTTTTCAAGTAAATAATCACACATATCTCATAATCCTGACGTGATGGGCCAATTCTAACTTCGGATTCGGATTTTACGAAGAAAATGGCTTTGGAAATGGCCCTCAGATGCCCAAAAACGAAACCTTAATAATTGCTTCAATAATTACTTTTATTTTTAATAATAACTTCATTGAACAGTGCGAGAATGTGCGAATAAATTGCGAATAGATCGGATGAATTAAGGGATGACATTTTTTTTATTATCTCTTCAATTTAATGTGCAGAGGCGTGAGGAAGCAAACACGTTTATTAGGTTATCTAGTTGATATACGAGGGTGAATCAAATATTAACCGGAATTCTTTTTTAATATTTATTTATTTATAAAACAATACAAAAATACTATTAATTATTTTTCTACATAGTCTC
>NW_022874463.1:0-1529 GCF_010883055.1 Belonocnema kinseyi
GGGTCGATGAGGATAAATGCTACGATGAGGCTTCATGAACGGAGGGGGGTTCAAAATGGACTGAAAAAATGGCCACGTGGTTTATGAACGTTCCCTTACCTTATTTGAGTGATAACTAAACAAGTAACGTTAGTTTTTTATAGGTGCCTAGTTTTTAAAGAAAAACAATTTGAAACTCCAAAATAAAAAAATTGTGAGGATTTGCCCATATGCACATTTCTTTAAAATTATCATTTCCGTTTATTCAATTTATTCTTTTTACCAGATACCTATTCATTTACTACTCTTAAACGCCGGCTGTAACATATATGTAACGCCTTCTAAACCCCCCTTTAACCCCTCCAATAATTTTGTAATTATTTTTTTCAACTTTAAATGAGTTTTAAGTGTAAGAATTTTGCACAAAAAAAAGTTTTTCGAAAATTTTGAGTTCTCGGCGGAAATGGGTTAATCAAGTTTTCCAGGTAGTTGATAGACCGAAATTAGATTCTCAAGGTCGTAAACCAAACATATTAACCACGCGTTGGATTTTCAAAGAAAAGGTAAATTCTGAAGGAAATAGAATTAAAAAGGCGCGTTTAGTTACTCGAGGATTTCAAGACAAAAACTTTTATGATTTACATGAAACATACGCTCCCGTTACGCGAATTTCTCTAGTACGAACGGTGCTAGCCTTCGCGAATAAACATAACTTGACAATGTTTCAACTTGATGTAAAAACTGCCTTCTTGAATAGTAAAGTACTTGAGGAAATTTATATCGAAATTCCAGACGGTCTTCCGTTCACGGAATCTGAGAAAAAGACAAAAGTTTGCAGATTAGAAAAATCTCTGTATGGTTTAAAAACCAGTCCTAAAAGGTGGTACGAGACATTCTTTGATACGATGAAAGAACTTGGCTTTACTACTAACGGAAACGATCCGTGTTTATTTGTGTTAATTAAAGAAAAACTGGTTGTATTAGCTTTGCTATACGTAGATGATATCATTTTGACAGGTAACAGTGAAAAGGCTCTAATGAAATATAAAAATGAACTTATGGAAAAGTTTCGCATGAAAGATTTAGGAGAGCCCAAAGAATATCTAGGTATTACTATCGTTCGAGATAGGAAGGCGGGTACATTAAAATTAAATCAAATGAAATTTATTGAACAAATGATTCGAAAATTCGGCTATGAACAGGCTCACCCTCAGAGGTCACCTATGATGTCCAACCAGGTCTTGAACAGAGAAAGGAGAGCTAGGGAAGGTGAACTTAGAAATGAAAAGGTAATTTGTCCTACCGCGTTTAGAGAAGCCGTAGGATCTCTTCTTTATTTAGCTAACGCTACAAGGCCGGATATAAGTTATGCCGTCAATATATTGAGTAGACATCAATTAAATCCTACTTTATTGGAATGGAAAATGTTAGAACGCGTTTTTCGATACTTGATAAATACAAAGGATATTTCGTTGACTTACAGAGGGAAAGGTGAAGGAATAGACGGTTTTTCGGATTCTAGCTTGGCGGATTGTAAGGGTTCAATAACC
>NW_022874464.1:0-3701 GCF_010883055.1 Belonocnema kinseyi
TAATACAGTGAAACCTGATCCTGAAGGTAGGTATTCATGTCAAAAATTCCATTGCTCCCAAAAAGTGCCAGGACGTTACTAAATTGGTAATGGATCATACAAAAATGTCTAGATTATCTAGGAATTTTTGTATGATTCATTGAAATGCACAATGCACAAGTGAAGACCTGTGAATGATGTATAAGAAAAAATATGATAACAGTGACAGATAATTGTTTATAATTCATTAAACCATGAAAGGAAAAGTAAGGCTTTCAAAATGTAATAGAACATAACCTCGCAGTGGTACTTACGTTAAATTCTTACAATGAGAGAATCACAGGAACACATCCACCTCACAATTATTAGAAAAGTATATTGAGCAACAGGAACAAGAAACACAAACCGAAAATAAACCAAGTCTAAAGTCTTTCAATACGTTTAGCAGTAGGATTCTGGGGCCGTTTTGAATTCAAAAATATAACGGTCACTCTCTCCATCGACACACGCTACAACAACAGGTATACAATGAACAGGTACGTTCAATTTTCGACTTTTGACATGGACTCAGAGTCCCAGCGCTGCTACAGTATATACAATTTCTATAAGAGAAGGGCTGTAGCGACCAATGAGGTGAATTCAAGTAACTTTATCATTGGTCAAACGACAAACGTTATTCCCCTCGACCTGAGGCTCCGTTCGGAGAAACCTGGGAAAACTATGAACAAAGTTTGGGTTTGCCTACTAAAAAAAAGGAAATGTCATGAAAATCTTGAAAAAGAAGGACATCGGCCAAGAAAGAAGGACGGAAGGACAAAAATCGAAAAAGAAGGACATGTCCTTCCAAAGAAGGACGTCTGGTCACCCTGCCTTATTATTACTCCATGGTAACGCGCCAAGACCGTGAACTTGCAGGTTGCTCGCATCAGGGTGCGTTTACGAAACCTCAAGTCGCAGCGCGACTACCGAGGTAACTCAGAACTAAACAATCCCTACGCAACTAAGCGTCAATTTTGCAGCAAAGATCTAAATACATACATAAGTAACGGCGTAATCAACATAATCTCTTAGTACTAATTTAGTCTTTAAGGTTTCATGAACTTAACGGCATAAAAGTTTCGTGGGACTTGAAATGTGTCAAAAGTTCCGGCATTCAAGCAATTGAAGGGAAAATGTGAAATTACTACGGAATTAAAAATAAAAATAATTGAACAAATGTATTTTTGGATAAAAAAAGTTGTTTGAAAATGTCCATTTTGTTCTTGTACATTACAGAAAACGCTCGCAAAAATAAAATTATTATTTAAAAAAATTAAAATATCACATTTTTATACAATTATTGTTATTTTAAATTAAAACAATAATTTTAAAAAATTAAACATTAAAGCAAATTTCTATAATAAAAATATTTGATTATTGTATTTTTAATAAATAAATAATATTGAACACATAGCTGTTTTCTCAATTTCTGCAATTCGGGAATTTTCTAGTTTGTATATTTTATTATTAGACAGCATTCGGCCTGGAGTTTTATTATTCGGGAATTTTCAAACTCGATAATATTGTAAACTGTCCAGAATTTCATTATTCTAGAATTTTTTAATTTGGGATTTTCAGGTTTCAGCATTTTGTTGTCTTTACATTTAAAAACCGAAAGAACAATTTTCCTATTACTTGGAATTATAATTATATTTTTATAAAAATGTTAGAATATATAATAATTAAGAAATTGGAAAATACATACGAGAACTTGATTAGACGAATAGTCTAAAAAAGTCCGTAGATATTGCAGACCACAAAAATAAAAATAAAAAATAAATAATATTAAATAACTATATATAGACAATATATAAAATGAAAATTATAATTAATAATTTTAGAATTAGTGGAGAATATATGAAACCGTAATATAGATTACTCATCGACTTATATTTGTGGTATTTATTTAAAAAACCAAGTTTTGCAAAGTTATAAATGTAAAAATGTTTTAATTGGCAATTTACTTTCAATCCAAATGGTTCTTGTCCAAGCTAAGTTTACCATCAGTGCGCCTCGAAGGTGTGCCGAGAGTTGCTTATAGCGCTCCAAGTGGCTCTTGGTTTATAATATCTTTGTCTTTGACCTCCGAGGGCTTCTTTCAGTGGTTTAAACATGTGTTAGTCGCAGGGTGATAAATCTGGACTAAAGGGGGGGGGGGGGTGTTCCAGTACCTTCCACTCCAATTCCGATAGTGTATCGAGCGTGAAACGCACGGTATGAGGGGGCGCGTTATCCTGGAGAAGAATCGCACTTCGTACTGGAATGCTCGTCCGTTTCGAGCGATAAGCGGGTTTCACGTGTGTTTTAAAAAGGTTAGAGTAATATGTAGCATTGATGGTATGTTGGGTGCGCAGGAAATCCACGTATAGCACGCCCCGCCGATCCCAGAACACAGTACACATAACCTTACCCGCGGACCTGGTTGTCTTCACTTTGACTGGCGCCCCTTCCTCCTTTTTCCCCAACTCTTTAGACGACACCTTGCTTTCAAGAGTGTCATAGTGTACCCATGTTTCGTCTGTAGTGAAGATTCGCGTTGAAAAACCGTCCCCCTCCGCCTCGTATCGCGTTAGCAAGCGGTGACTAACTTCCAACCGCATGAATTTTTGCTTGAAGTTCAACAGTTTAGGAACCCATCGCGCCGTTACTTTGCGATTTTGAAGGTGTTCGTGGATGATGACTCTACACTACCAATACTGATGCCGAGTTCAGCCGAAATGTTTCGAACATTCATTCTACGGACCTCCAAAATCATTTGTACTATGCGGCGAATGTTGTCTGGTGTCATGCTGGTTCGCGGTCGACGATCATGCGGCTCATTCTCGACGGTTTTGCGGTAGAGGTGGAATAGCTACTGGACTGGTTCTAGGTAGCCATATTATGGAGTAGTAAGTAGGTATGACGACGCCACACCTCGGAACAAAGTAGAGAGAGAGAGACTTGTGAATTGACGACCGAGTAAAGAACGCCCTTCATGAGAAGTTTGAGGTCCGCCACCTTGTGTTCGGATGGAAAACTAAAGGCGTAGAATGTTCAGAGTACAAGAAACCGAACCAATCTGAACCAACTGCGTCATTTCCCCATCTTGGATAAGTAGGGTGTCAAATGTCAGGGAATTTAAAATGTACAATGTTTCTTGTAATTTTGAGATGTACAAATATTTAAATCTTCATCAAATGTATTATAATGTTCAAAATGGGCTGAAGCAAAATACGGATCAACCCGGTGCCACTTAATGTGTAGGATAAAAGTTGGATGAGCGTTGACCAGAGGAGACCAGCCCTAGCGGAAGAAACGGAAAGGGTGCGGTAAGAGATTCCGTTCCGTTCCTTTCCGACTTGTATGCGAACTTTGCTTCCGTTTTCTTTCCGAACGCCTCTCTTTCCGAGGGTTTCCAATTTTTCTTTCCGAACATAAAACATTTTTAAAACATTATTTGGTTTGACTTAGGACAGTTTTTAAAACGCTTAAATGACGTCTTTTAACTTGTACTTCCAAGAAACGATATTAGGGCGTTCCAACTGCGTTATAAAATGTTGCGCCCACTGGGTATACATGCAAATAAATTTATGAACTGAAATTTTGTAATGGTTGACCCTTTTGGACTTCTCCCACTTACAAATCCGGGCTATAAATGTAGCGCGTTGGCCCAGCGCAAGATCAGTTCTTTCTAATCTCGCATC
>NW_022874464.1:3801-6460 GCF_010883055.1 Belonocnema kinseyi
AAAAGTCTAGGACAGTTTCAAGTTTGATCATTGACGTACTCACGCAGTATGATTTGAAAGAAAAACTTGTAGCCTTCGCAGGCGACAACACAAATACAAACTTTGGCGGGCTTAATCGGAAAATTGGAGAATATATCTTCACACACTTGAAAACTGAACTGAATTCGTTCCTGGTAGGCATCGGTTGCCCAGCTCACGTCCTTCACAACGAGGTGCATCACGGTTTGGATCAGTTTGGCTCATTTGACATAGAGTCAATCTGTGTTAAAATGTTCAACTATTTTTCGATTTACACCGTCAGAACACACGAATTAGAAGAGTTTTGTGAATTCGCTAAGATCGAATTTCGAAACTTATTATCGCATGGTAAAACACGGTGGCTGACCCTCCTGCCCGCAGTGCAACGAATTCTGCAAATGTTTCCTGCTTTGAAAGCATACTTTTTATCCATGGAAGAACCGCCCAAGATTCTTGCATCATTTTTCAGTGACAAATTCAGCGAATTGCAGTTTCTTTTCGTTCAGTCTCTGATGTCCATTTTTTTTTATAAAATGAAAGCTATACAAAGGCAGAAAAATAGCGTTTTGGAAATTATCTCCATGATTCGGGACATTTCAAAATCATTGAAAAATAGGTACGAATCGACTTTTCTGCCTTTCATCGTTAAAAATCAAATGAACAAACTCAGAAACGAAGGCGAAGATCGAGCTTGCGATGAGTTTGTTGAGTCAGCCATGTCAGTTTACCAAAGAACGGAAGCATACTTGGTTAAATGGACTGAATCGATCCTTTAATTTCAGGTTTTCGAATGGCTTGATTTCAAACCAGAAATAGAACTGCTTTATTCATCAGTTGAAGAATCTGTTCTATTCTTAGTGGCCAAAAATATTGCAATTGATGACAGTAAACTTTTTGATCAAATTATGAATTTAAATAATTTCTTAAAAGGAAAGTGGAATGATCCTGAATACTTCGGACAGTCTTGCAATTCAAAGATTTGTGATTTTTTTGCGTCAAATAAGAACATAGATTCCTATTCGGAAATCTTAAAAATAGCGCAATATTTCTTTGCCATTCCTGGACATAACGCGAATTGCGAACGTATTTTTTCGCTCATCAATATTCAGTGGAGCGACGAACGTAATCGAATGACACTTGAGGCAGTTAGGCATATAATTACTGTTCAATTTAACTTTAAGAAGCTGACCTGTCTCGAATTTTACCGATATTTGAACAAAAAAGAAAACGCCGATTTGTTGAAAAAAATTGGGGATTCCGAGAAGTATTCACAATAATGTAATATTTTGCTGCTTGCTTATATAAAAGTTTGATTGTCAAATATTAGTTTGTATTATAAGTATTTGGGATATGGAAATTCGAGAAAGTTTAGATGATAATTTACAAATATTGTTGAATTGTTTGAATAAAAAGCTGAACTAAAAATATTTATTTGTTTTATAATTATTTATGAAAAAAACTTATTGTTATTTTATCAATTCATTGATTCATAAGCATAATGATCTATAAAATTTTCGAATAGCGCGCCAAATTGGGTTGGGGGCGTGGAAAACCTAAGGGTAGGAAGTGGCGAGGAGTGAGGGGTCCTTTCTTCTCTTCCCAGTCATCTGGTCACCCTGTAATAAGGAGACCGATCATGCTGTACAAAGTGTCTCGAGTTTTGACTGCAGTAACTGTATACTTCTTGCCAGACTTAGGCGTTTAACCCAAATGACTGGCACTCAATCGCACACTTCTCGCGGGAGAAAAGGAGATAGCAAGTCACAGTGCGCATGTGCCACGTAAATGGACATTGTAGAATTTATTTATTTCAGACATTTGGATACTGATCAATTTGAATATATTAGTTATATTGAGGTATTTATTTGGATTGATTGGATCTGTTGGGAACAAGAATGGGTGAGAATGTCGGAGGTAAATTCTGGTTTCACTCGGCAAGCTGGGCATTAGTGGAACCCCAGGGGACACACGCGTTCAAGAACATCTTTAGAAGGGCTTTAAAATGTCCTAAGTCAGTCCATATAACGTTCCATAAACATACAATGTTCCAAAGACGTTTTAAAGACGTGTTTCGAACATAAAACTTTTTTAGATCATTATTTGGATTGACTCAGGACAGTTTTTAAAACGTTTAAATGACGTCTTTTAACTTGTACGTCCAAGAAACGATATTAGGACGTTCCAATTACGTTCTAAAATAGTGTGCCCACTGGGAATGCACCCATCCATTTGGTCTTTTCTTTTTGGGCCTCACTTTTACCATTGCCAAGATTGACTCCTCTTAAGTAATTTATCTTCATCGGTAAATGTCGAGTCAGTGCGTAGAGTCCCTCCTGATCATACCTTTGCAGGGGTTTTCTTCTTTTCTGTTTCTTAGGTTTCAGGAGTCTATTGATGGAATTTTGCCGGGCTGTTTTTTTAGAGAGTCGGTTTAAGTTTCTTTTTTTATCCTTCTTCTAACTTCTTTCATTAAAGGGGCATGGCTGGCGCTCAGTTTTAAACGAATTATTTACGTATACGTATATATGCAAGCATATACATATACGAGGGTAGATTGATAAGTTTCCGGCCTGACCAAGAAAAACAACGTTTTTAAGAATTTTTTTTTTTATTTCTCAACATAATCTCCTCCAAGGCTGAT
>NW_022874464.1:6560-18246 GCF_010883055.1 Belonocnema kinseyi
CTACAAGCTATCGAAGGATGGTACTATAGAACGCCACCTCAAGGTAGGCCTAGTGGCGCCATCTCTTGGTCAGGCCGGAAACTTATCAATCCACCCTCGTATGTATATATTCTCACCGAACAAGTCCGCCATTTACCGAGGTGATGAAGTAAACTACGGTCGCACTGTTCAGATATGTAGTTGCATTGTGATTAACTTTCTTTTGACAACGTTCCAAACCGTACGCATTGAGAACTCCGAATTCAATGAAGCTGAAAAAGAATGATCAAATCAAATACAAATTGTGCTTCCTGTTGTTATGAACGACCATTGCAGCATCGATGTAGAAATGGAAGAGTCTCTCGATTTTCAAGAACAATTTAAGATATCAATGCTCGGATTTTCGAAAAGTTCACTTTAGACAAGTTCAACGTAGCAATCGAGGCTAGTTTGATTGTCCATGATCAAAATTCAAGAAAATGGGCTCTACAGGCTTAACAAGAAATTGGACATGAAGATGTCAGGTTTACAACCTCACTGAAATGGTTACTCAATTTCAAAAAGGCACACAGAATTGTGTCACGGGAAGTCAATAAATTTTTTACAAAAAAGAATATAGAAGGGGCAAAGGATATTCTTAAAGAAGCTGAAAAGTTTATTGACGAAGTTAAGCCAAAAATTGAAAAATATGGGATTGAAAATGTTTATAACTCGGATTAAAGTGGATTTCAATTGGAGGTACACTCTGGTAGGACATTAGCAATGGAAGGAGAGAAACAGATCCAATGTTTGGTTCAAACAGTTAGTTCGACGACCCATAGCTACACGATGCAGCCATTAATATCAACAGATGGAAGACTGCTATCTCCTCTATTTATCGTTCTCAAAGAATCGAGTGGTGGATTTGGACCAGTTGTTGAAGAAAATCTATTTATACCGAGTAACTCACATTTACAGGCTTCAAAATATGCAAAATTAACTGCTGGTGAGAATATGGCCGCATTAATACTTGCTATTAATCATTCGTAAATGGACTAAAACTTGCTTGCAACAAATAACTTTCTTTTTGCACGTGAGGCAATTTTCAGATATAGTTCTTTTGATGAATGGAGATATAAATTTACATTTGAGAAACAATATTATTTAACTACAATCTCTCGTACATAACCAACTTTCGTCTCTACGATACATTAATTTGTTTAAATACTTTTGGTACAAGAGTGGCTATATTGAAGAAAGACCCTAAAAGTTTGATAATCCAGTTGATTTCTCCTTCGGGGAAGATCGTAATACCCATTGGGAAATAGAAGAATGTAGTAACGTAGCTGTAATCCACTGTTCTTAGTGTAAAAAATCACTGTGTTTGAAACATTTCTTTGAAGATTATCACTACTTTTCTACATACATACCATAATGTCTTCGAATACTTACATCAGTGTAATATGTTTGAAAGCTTCGAATTAAGAAAATAAATAAATTTGTATGCATGTACTACCTGTGACAGGAATCATCAATGGTCTCAAATACCGGCGGCGGAAAGCGGCAAGCGGAGAGAACTTCATAAATACATAGGTACATGTCCACACTTATTTTATCTTCTTTCATTTTGTTCAATATGCCTATTATGTTGATTTTGACAGTTTCGCTTCTTTGCTCATACGATGGTAATGTGGCGGCGGGGTGGTCCTCCTAGTCCATACAGTTTTTAAATCTTCCCGCGCATTCCCGAATAGCACCCCCCACTACTAGGAAGTATGAACGCTGGCAACAGAGTAAATATTGAACAAATAAAACACCACATAACAGTAATTAGAAAAGTAAGAACAATAAAAACTTAAATATAGATGCACAAATGTAAATAACAATAATAATAACATATTCGGCAATGCTCTCGCTTAATGGATCAAAATTTCCCGCGCCTTTATCAAACATGGCGGGTTCTCACTCAATCTCTCTTTCTCTCTGGTGGCCATGTTGAATATACAACTAAAGTTCGAATCTGCCACGTAACCCAATTCCTTACTGCTCCTCAGATACTCTCGATCAAATAATAATAGCCCAGTTACTCAGCTAGTGTAATTGCTGAAAGAACAATTTATAGTTTCCATTTCAGGTAACTGGGAACATAGCCCTGGGTCGCACACCTCAGTGTGCCCATAGGATAGAAAGAGACAGCACAGGTGGTCTGACAGGTCAAGTAGGGTAAAGGGTCGTTATCGCTAAATACAGCCTAAAAATTAATTTGAGAAACGACAAATAAAATCTAGATTAGCCCGTAGCGTAGACCTCCGAAACTTGTATCTAAAAATTTGTATATTTTTCTAACTTAGGGTAGCTCCAATAGAATGATATGTATGTAATAATAGAATGACTATGAATAGAAAGACTATGACAGCCATCTTGCACATATAAGGAATGCACGAATCTTCTACGTAATTCTTCCATATTGTCCCGCAGACACTCTTACTTAAATAAAACAACCCGCCGGTTCAACTGCAATAAAAACTAGATCAGCCCGTCATGTAGACCTCCTCAATTTGTTTCGAAACATCTGTGTGTTTTTCTAACATATGATAGCTCTGCTAGAGTATTGGCCATGACGGCCATATTTCAAAGATAGGCGGTATGCGTATCTTTTTCATTCCACTAGAGTATAATAGATAGCCTTATCTTAGATAGCTGAAAACATAGCCTTGCATCACACGCTCTGATAAGTCCATAGAATAGAAAGAGATAGCATTGAAGTCTTGACAGGTTAGATAAAGTAAATTGTTTCTAACGCCAATTGCCTTCTAAAGTCACATAAGAAACTACGAATAATGATCAAATTATCCCATCGTGCAGATCTTTTTAACCTTATATAAAATACTAAGGTATTTATCTAACTTGAGGCAATTCCGGCAAGGTCCTGCAGCCACCTTGTATAAATTGGCCCCCAGACTTTTTCACTTCAATATAAATGATCTGGCTGTTCAACTGCCATCTCTCCTGAATAACTAGTTACTCGCCTGACCCATGAGAATTAAATAAATCGCTGCCAATAATGTACAGGTAATGTGTCCCGTAACTAAGAAAGAGAGGCCTCATGATATGGGGATGGTAGCGGACTACATTTCCGCACCAGATGGTGCCTTCATCCCGCAACTTTTAAACGTATATTTGAAGCCTCAACTAACAATAACAACTTTTACTATAATTATATGGTTAATAGTACACAAATAAGTACACAGTCAAATTAATAGTTATACAAACTAATATTGTAACAATTGTATCAGCCAGTACATAATCAAAATGCTTAAATCATAAAAAGATACTAAACTATAATTTCACAAGATCACTTAATTTATAACCCCTAGTATTAATTAAGAAAATAAACTAAGAAAAATACTTACATATAATTCTGAATTGAATGAAAATGCTCACCTCAAAACTTCAGAAAATTAATTAATTGAAATAGTGGCATCTTAAAATATAAATTAATTTATATTATGAAAAATTTTAAATTTTGTATAAATGCATTTTCTTAAAATTGTGCTTCGATATGCAGTTACTAGGAAATCCAGAAACGTTCTCAAAGATAAGTAATTCATAGCAATTCACTATAATTTTACGATAAAAAAACAAGAAATTTTAAACCTACAAACTAAAAATAACGCTGAGATTTTGAACCGGGGGGGGGGGGGTAACTCTCTTTTTATTGTAAATTCAAAGATGTAGGCCTAAAATAAACATACAAAAAAGATGTATATATATATGTATGTATGTGTATGTATGTTTATGTGCATATTCATTCTTTTTAGTCGAAACGCCTACAATGAAATTTGTTGTTAATGGTTCTTTTTTTTGTCAAAAATTGTATTACTTGGCTGAACACTGAACTATTTCCTTCAAAATTCAGCAATTTTGTCAACATTAATCCTTTTCGTTTAAAAATTCCTTTCTTTCGGTGGAAAATCAATTCTTTTGAATGAGAGTTTTATCGAAAATATCTGTTTTTGGATTTGTTTCAGATTTCAATATTTCCTGAAAACTTGTCTTTTTTTGGTTTTTTATTTACTTTTTTTTTGGATTTACATTTTATATTTCTTCAATTTTGCACATTTGGAATTGAAATTTCTTGACTTTCAATATATATATAAGTGTGCGTGTATGTATGTATATATGTGTGTATATTTTAACGACTGTCGGAAATGATGTACTTGTCAATCGACCCTTAAATTCTCTTGTTTTCTCTGTAACAATTTCGTAGTATCTCTTGAAGAGGCCAGTCGTACGTATACTCGGTTGGGGAAAACGCCAAATAAAAAATTTTAAATTTTGTATAAATGCACTTTCTTAAAATTGTGCTTCGATATGCAGTTACTAGGAAATCCAGAAACGTACTCAAAGATCAGTAATTCATAGCAATTCACTATAATTTTACGATAAAAAAAAAAAAGAAATTTTAAACCTACAAACTAAAAATAACGCTGAGATTTTTAACCGGGGGACCTTCTCAGCATGAAAACAAAAACACAAACCCAAGACGACTCTCTCGGCTCCAGTTCTACCTCACCCCTCTCCCAACCCTCCCTTATTAACTGAAGTTTTTCGGTAGGACTGACGTTAGAACTACAATCTCCACCATATGACGATTTGATACTTAACTTTGACATGATTTCGACTCACAAAATAAACTTATTGCATAAAGGTGCTAGTTGGGCGTATAATCTAAACAATAAATAATACAAACTACAAAATAGCCTCGGAAAGGACTGGAAATTTAATGACAATAGGTATGCACACGGAAAATCTAAAGGTCATGTTTCAGGCGACGAATGGAGACTGGGTGTTTGGAATGCTAGGGGAGTAAATGATCAAAAGGGAAAAGAATTGCGTGAAACTATGGACGTGAAGAAACTAGACATTTTATGTGTGTCTGAAACAAAGAAAAAGGGATGCGAAACCAAAGACATAAAAAACGGCGTGTTGAAAGGCGGATTTGAAATATAGTCAGGAGTAGACTGTGAATCACATGGTAAACAAGGAGTAGGTCTGATTTTGAATGAAAGAGCAAAGCAGCATCTCAGAGACCATGGTTTCGTGTCTCCCAGACTGCTGTGGGCTAGAATGAAAGTAGAAATCAGAAGACTATTTATCATAGCATGCTACGCGCCGGTTGATAGTGATCTTAGAGAAGTAAAAGACGCCTTCTGGGACACTTTAAATGACCCAATAAAATTTGCAAACATGGGGAAAGAGTAATTCTACTAGGAGACATGAACGGTTGGGTGGGCATCTAAAATCAGGATACAGAAAGAGTATTAGGTAATTTTGAGGATCCAAGAAGAAACTATAACGGAGATAAATTAGTTGCTCTATGCTTAGAAAGGGGTCTGTTTATTACAAATACTTGGTTTAGGCATAAAATGATCCACATGTACACCTGGTCTACATTGGTACCTGGTACATTAGGTCGGGATGGAGAAAAAAGAAAACCAAGAAAGCAAAACAAACGCGAATCAAAATTGAGAACCTACAGAAACCGTATGTGCGAATAGATTTCCAAAATAAGATAATCGAAAGCATAGATAGGGCAAAATGAGAGGACCGTATAAAAAATAAAGATATAGAGGGCGCCTGGACAATGTTACGGGATATCCTTGTTAGTTGTACGATCGAAGTGTGTGGTACTGCAGTTGTAGGAAGAATGTCTGGTGATGCGTGGTGGAATGATGAAATTCAGGCTGCCCAAAAAGCAAAAAGAGAAGCGTACAAGAGAACTTTGAACATCGCAGGTCTTAGCAATGAAGAAAGAAATAGACGTAGAAATGATTATAGACGCGAAAACAGGATACTTAAACGATTAGTTAAAGAAAGTAAAGATACAATTAGAGCAGAAGAAAAGATAAAAATACAAAACGACTTTGAAGGAAGCAGGAAACTACTTTCTAAAAAAATGAAAGGAAACAAAAGTACAGAACTTTTAACATGAGAAATAGTAAGGGGGAAATGGTATATAATGCAGACGGAATACTAGAGGCTTTCAGAGACTATTTCAGGACAAAATTCGGAGATGAAGCTATAGGACACCACAAATGCGATGTTGAACACGATGCGATGAAAAACTCAATTGAGAAAGTCTGTGTCACTGAGGTTAGGGATATAATTAAGAACTTTAAAAACGGTAAGGCTGCCGGCGCAGACGGTATTAACGCTGAAATGCTTAAACACGGTGGCAAGTACATACCACATATAGTGTGCGAATTGATAAATTTATGTTTCGAGATCGGAGACGTCCCAAATGATTGGAAAAAAGCGATTATCGTACCAATATGCAAGAGAGGGAGATAAAAGTGAGTGCAATAATTACAGAGGGATTAGCTTATTAAGCACCGTAAGTAAAATATATTCAAAAATACTTATTCGTAGGGTAATGAAAATAACATAAGCAAAGATTTGGGAAGTCCAAAGTGGGTTTATGCCAGCAAGGTCATTTACGGATCAAATATTTAGCTCAAGGCAAATAACAGAAAAAAGTTTAAGAGTAGGAAAAAAAGTTTTCTGTGCATTTCTTGACCTAGAAAAAGCTTTTGACAAAGTAGATGGAAGTAAACTTTGGGGTGTCCTGAAAGAGTATGGAGTCAACGGATGGATCCTACAAGCTATAAAAATAATATATACAGGTAGCAAGCGAATGGGAAACTGAGTGACTGTTTCGATATTATTCAAGGAGTTAGACAAGGATGCGTTATGTCTTCATGGATATTTATATTATTTATGGACAAGTGTTTAAGAATGGCTCTCTTCGACGAAGAGATCTCCAAACAGTAAGGGTACGTGGGTTAGCGTTCGCAGATGATAAGGTTGTTATGGCAGAGTCTATCGAAGACTTACAAAGAATGTTGAATAAACTAGAGGCAATCATGAAGAGCATAGGCCTCGAAATTAACGCAAATAAAACAAAAACTATGGTGTTCGAAGGAAAGAGTGAGAAAACACTATGCAATATTCTATTAAATGATGAGAGAATTGAACAAGTTGATAAGTTCGTATATCTTGGTAGCTTATTTACTAGGGACGGGAAGATAGATGAGGAATTAGATAGACGAATATATGAAGATAAGAAGGTTATTGGTAGAGCAGGTCCCCTTATCAGAAGTAAAAATATATCAAATAAAGCTAAAATGGCAATACAGAATTCCATATTTGTACCGACAATAATATACGGTAGCGAGACATGTACTTATCAAGAAAAAGATAAGAGTAAAATGAATGCAATTGACATGAGATTCATGCACATAATATGCGGAAAACCCTGATATACAAAGTAAGTAAGGAGACAATTCCAAAAGAATGTGGTGCAGAAGAGACGCTAGTAGACACATGGGAAAGAAATCGGTTAAGATGGTTCGGACATGTTGAGAGAATGCCAAATGAACGACTAACGAAACAAGTGTATCAAGGTAAAGTAAATGGCAGCGTGCCCAGAGGTAGACCGCGGAAAGAATGGTTAGAATATGTGAATGAGACCCTATTTAGAAGAGACATAAGAAGTCACAGAAACACGAGAGCCTAATTAAAAAAATGCATGGACGTAAAAGAAGCTAGAGAAGTATGCCAGGACAGGAAAGTATGGCGGAAAATAGTTAATAAAAAGAGTGTCAGTAGAGTGAATGAAGCCTGAAACAAAAGACCTTGGCCATTAATGGACCCAAGTGGGGAACCTTACATAAAGACTTCGTGCGATTCTTCGCTTGGGGTGATTGCTAGAGTGATTGATCAGCAACCTGGGTCGGAGCAGTGTTGCGGAACGAACGTGTTATTTACTTAAATAGCACGAGAATTCTGGATCAATTTGAAAAATCTCTATCCCTTCCACACACTACCCCTTTCCCCTACCGAGTGAGTCACGCCTACCCCGAAAGGGAAATGGCTTAATGGTGTAATTATAATAATAATGCAAATCAAACTCATTGTCCGTAAAACCTTCAAACACTCGTAGCCCACAAAAACTGTTAAATCTGAACTCCTATTTATGAAATGTACCTATCACTAAATTTCTCAAATAATTCGAGAAGATGCGTTTACCTGATAATTAATTAAGCATCACACCATACAAAAGCATCACAAAATCAAACTAACTGAAAAACCCAAATTACGTCTACATTACATTCTCATTTAACTAGAAACTGCATCCATACACATATAATTTATTAGCAAGCTTGCTCAGATACCCAGGTAATTTTTACTCTTAGCTTTAAGGGCACTACAATGCATATACTAATAAAATAAATAAATTAAAAATAATAATAACAATAAACCCTTCCGGATCTGCTGCGGCGCATGGTGTCTAACATACATATATCTCGCATTATAAACTTAGAAAATCAAAGCTGTAAGCCCGAAACTTTAATGTACTAAATGTGGTACCCCCGGGGGGTGCCGCACCTTCTGGTAGTGCATTCGCATAAGGTGGGTGCGATGATGACAAATGTAACGTGATATGGGCGTTCGTGTTCTATCAGTACTCACTGATACATAGCTGAGGAATGCACGTCGAAAGCACAGCACTTGCGCTGCGATAAGTGGAAGAAGTTGGACGGATTCACGCGAATTAGGGACCGAAACATTTATGAAATTACACCTATAACGTTAATATAGTGACATCATGGGCTGCAGCACGGCAGAAAGGAAACAAGTGAAACTAAAATAACTATAATATCAATAAATAACAATAAAAGTATAAAATATAAATATGAGTATATGAAACACAAAAATAAAATAAATAAATAAGAAATAACTAAATTAAATTAAATTGAATTAAACTAAACTAAGTTAAATTAAATTAAGTTAAATTATATTAATAAAATTACATTAAAGTAAATTACGTTGAAATTAAACTAAATAAATTTTATCCAAATCAAATTAAATTTAATTTAAACTAAACTAAACTATATTACATTAAATTAAAACAGACCAAATCAAATTAAACTAAAAATTAAACTAAACTAAATCAAATATAAATCTAAATTAAATTGTATTAAATTTCACTGAATAAAATAAAATAAAATAAAATTAAACTAAATCACACTAAAATAAATTAAATTAAAGCAGATGTAACTAAATTAAACTAGATCAAATCAAATTAAAATAAACTAAATTGAATTGAAACAGACTAATCAAACTAAATTAAATTATATGAAATTAAACTTAACCAAATTAAATTAAATTAAAGTGAATTAAATGAAACAAAATAAAATAAAATTAAACCAAACTAAACTGAATTAAATAAAAATGAAAACAGGCTAAATTAAACTAAATTAAATTAAATTAAATTAAAATTAAACTAAACTGAACTAAATGAAATTAAATAGTAGAAGGGTGTGGATGTGAGAGATTAATTGAGGGATTGTGAGATTGAAAAGGGGAGGTAGATATTTTGGTGGATTGAGACAGATTTGTGTGGAAGTTTGTTTGGAGATTTGTGACAAGGTGGGAGGACTGTGGTCATGGGATTGATAGTAGCGGGGTTGGGTAACGACAAAGAAAGGCGAGGCAGGTGCCGGACAGCGGCGGTAGATAGAGGCAGTGAAGCATAGAAGTCGGGAAAGTTTGAATTTGATTCATGGCTAGTGGAGCGAGTATCTCCGCGGAAGAAACAGATTTAGAGCAGGAAGTGTTCATTACGCCGAAAGGGGAGATCAAGGAAAGGAAGGCAAGCGGAAAATATAACAAAAATTATTGAAAAGGAGAAATTAAGAGCAAAAGGCGTAGGTTCAATAGAAGCATTTATCAACAAGAAGATAGGGGTGAGGGAAAGCAGTAAAGAGGAGGAAGATATCGATACGAGCGTAAAATATCAGAAAATGTTTAGATCGCCGCCGGAAAATCAGAGTTTGATATGGAAGAGTGATAATAGTAAGGGGCTGACGGTCGCGGAGATGAAAGTGAAGTTTTGATGAAAGAGGAAAGACAAAAGGAAATTCGAGAATTGATGATAGAGGTAATAGGGATTTATGAAGAGAAGCAGGAGAAAAAATGGCGGATTGTGGTGGGGGCGAGAGTGGGATTAAGGAGATAGAAAGTTTGAGTAAAATAGAACAAAGAATAGAAAGGAAAGAGAGAGAAGAAAGAAAATTAAACATAGTGATAAAGGGTTTAAGATTAGAGGGGAAGAAGCTGAAGGAAGGGGTGGACGAAGTACTAAAAAGGATTGATGCTAAGGTAGAGATAAAGGAAATGCGAAATGTAGGAAGGGAAGAGCGAAGAGGGGAGATAATGGTACTGGTGAAACTAAAGAAATGGGAACATAAGAGGGAGGTGATGACAAAGAAAAGGTTATTATATGGTAGTCCAGAGA
Organism: Belonocnema kinseyi; assembly: GCF_010883055.1. NCBI lineage: Eukaryota > Metazoa > Arthropoda > Insecta > Hymenoptera > Cynipidae > Belonocnema > Belonocnema kinseyi. The sequence goes on from NW_022874464.1 coordinate 16,882, forward strand.
GAATAGAGGATGAATTGACATGGGTAGAAAGGAAGATGCAGTATAAATTAAGAAAAATAGCGGAAGACGAAAGAAAAAAAGGGAAAGAGAACATGGGTCAAGTATAGCAGAATACAGATAGATGAAGTATGGTGGGATTAGGAAGAAGAAAGGGAACAGATAGTAAGAAATGAAGTGCAGGGAAACTAGAAGAGAAAGAAACTGGAGATAGGAAAATAAGAAATAGTAAGACGCAAAAAAAGATGAGAAACGAAAGTAGGAAAGAATGGACGATTTATTACTGGAATATAGCAGGATTGGAGAGAAAGGGTAGGGAGTTTATGAGAAATTTGACACAATGGGATGTATTCATAATGATGGAGACGTTACTAGATGAAAAGGGATGGGAAAGACTAAGGGCAAGGTTACCAAGAAGTTACAAATGGCAGATGCAAAATGCAAAGGGGAAAAATAAAAAGGGCAGAGCAATGGGAGGAATGGTGATGTGAGTAAGGAATGAAAGTATAACAGGGAAAGATAATAAATGCAGGAAAGAACAAAAAGAAGAATTAACAGTAGAAGAAGCAATGATGGGAGGGGTGAAGCGGAAGGCAGTGGGTTTTTTTGTGAACGGCGTTATGCAAGAGAAAGCAGAGGAGATTAAAGAAATGATTGAATAAAATAAAGAAGAGATTAAGCTGATAATAGGTGGGGATTTCAATGCGAGAACAGGAGAAAGAGGAGGAAGGGAATGGGGAGAAGAGCAAGGTAGAAATTCCAAAGATAAGGTATTAAATGGGGAGGGAAAAATGTTGTTGAAAAGCTTGGAGGGTTTGGGATGGTATATTAACTCGGATCACTTTCCCTTAATAGTGACATTAGAGGGACAAAAAAGCAATAGCAATATGAGTAAAAGGGGAGCAAATGAAAAAAGTGTAGAAAAATGATAGAAGAAATAAAAATAGGATTAGAGTGCACTAACGAACATGAAGTTAGTTAAAGGGGGAATAGAAGTCGGTGGGGTGAGGACTGTAAAGAAAAAAGGAAGAAGGTCAGAAAGATCCACATTTCTTTTAGGGAAAATCATTTTCCCCAAGATTCGGAAAAATGTTCTTTAAAAGTTCTTATAATTCTTTAGAAAATTGAAAAAAATTCCCCAAAACTTAGGAAATTAGATAATACTTATAATTTTTGGGGAAATTTCCTTAAACAGATGATCATTTATACAAAAGTTACGCATATTCCCTACAATTTGGAACATTGAATGATTCGTACCGAATGTACGAAATCGTTCTAGAAATAATTTTTAATATTCCATGTATATTAAGTAGGAAAAACCGTACATAGAACTTTTAAATCTTAAAAAAATCTGGTTAAAAAAATTTT
>NW_022874465.1:0-2317 GCF_010883055.1 Belonocnema kinseyi
TCTAGTATTCCATCTGCATCATATACCATTTCCCCCCTACTATTTCTCATGTTAACAATTTCTGTACTTTTGTTTCCTTTCATTTTTTTATAAAGTAGTTTCATGCTTCCTTCAAAGTCGTTTTGTATTTTTATCTCTTCTTCTGCTCTTATTGTATCTTTACTTTCTTTAACTAATCGTTTAAGTATCCTGTTTTTGCGTCTATAATCATTTCTACGTCTACTTATTTCCTCATTGCTAAGACCTGCGATGTTCAAAGTTCTCTTGTACGCTTCTCTTTTTGCTTTTTGGGCAGCCTGAATTTCATCATTCCACCACGCATCACCAGACATTCTTCCTACAACTGCGGTACCACATACTTCGATTGTGCATCTAACAAGGATGAATCTAACAAATTGAAGTTGATAAGTTTTAACCAAGTGCTTTTGAACTTGGTAAAAGTTAAGAAAGGAGCCATCGCTAGCATCGTTGTTAGCGTCATTTCGCTTCGACTGCATTCTTTTTTGGTAGTGATTGGCAGGATTCAGTTGAGCGTCCAAAAATAGTTAAGTAAAATGTATTGTGTTACAATTCCCTCCCATAATTATTCTAGAGTGCTTACCGACAGCATTCATATGACAGAGATATACATTATCAGAATGAGAGAGAACGGAAAAACGACCCTAACCTCAAAATAATGCGCATGCATAACATTTTTATTTCGCACAATAAACTTTGTTTGTTATTATGCTTCAAAAAACAGTCGAGGGACGTGCGTTATGATATTTTATTTTCATTATTATTATTCATTATTATTATGTAGAGGATTATGTTTAGATTGTTATTATAGATTATTATTACGGAGAATGCAGTGAGCACTGAATATTTCTATCTGTAGAGCAGCATTTAAGTTTTAAACTTAAATCTTTTTTTTTACAGAGAATGCGATTGATTCTATGACATTGGCGTTGCCGAGAACAGGAGAAATATAAGAGTTGCTGACCATAATAAGGAATCGAACTATATTTAATAAAAATTTAGATAAATGGCGAAACGGCTATGCATCCCTATGCAGTAGGTTAGTTAGCGCAGCAGAGACACTCGGTTGCGACAGCCAAGCACATTGGTCACGGTAGCCGAGTAGGTTAGTTAGCGTAGCAGAAACACTCGGTTGCGACAGCCAAGTGCATTGGTTACTGTAACCGAGTAGGTTAGTTAGCGTAGCAGAGACACTCGGTTGCGACAACCAAGTACATTAGTCAGGGTAACAGAGTAGGATAGTTAGCGTAGCAGAGACAGTCGAATGCGACAGCCAAGTGCATTGGTTTCTGTAACCGAGTAGGTTAGTTAGCGTAGCAGAGACACTCGATTGCGACAGCCAAGTACATTGGCTATTGTAACCGAGTAGGTTAGTTAGCGTAGCAGAGACACTCGGTTGCGACAGCCAAGTACATTGGTTACTGCAACCGAGTAGGATAGTCAGCGTAGCAGAGACACTCGGTTGCGACAGCCAAGCACATTGGTCACGGTAGCCGAGTAGGTTAGTTAGCGTAGCAGAGACACTCGGTTGCGACAGCCAAGTGCATTGGTTACTGTAACCGAGTAGGTTAGTTAGCGTAGCAGAGACACTCGGTTGCGACAACCAAGTACATTAGTCACGGTAACAGAGTAGGATAGTTAGAGTAGCAGAGACAGTCGAATGCGACAGCCAAGTGCATTGGTTACTGTAACCGAGTAGGTTAGTTAGCGTAGCAGAGACACTCGATTGCGACAGCAAAGTACATTGGCTATTGTAACCGAGTAGGTTAGTTAGCGTAGCAGAGACACTCGGTTGCGACAGCCAAGTACATTGGTTACTGTAACCGAGTAGGATAGTCAGCGTAGCAGAGACACTCGGTTGCGACAGCCAAGCACATTGGTCACGGTAGCCGAGTAGGTTAGTTAGCGTAGCAGAGACACTCGGTTGCGACAGCCAAGTGCATTGTTTACTGTAACCGAGTAGGTTAGTTAGCGTAGCAGAGACACACGGTTGCGACAGCCACGTACATTGGTTACTGTAACCGAGTAGGTTAGCTACCGCAACAGAATTATTGTTGCTAATTTTAATCAAAAAATTTTAGCCAATACAACTTGCTTAAATTTTACAACGAAGTTTGCAGGTGCTACATTAGCAGTCTTACTTGGCTTTTTCAGCAGAATTTTGGTTATTTTCAAGAAGTATGTTTTCTTAGTGAATAAAATATTTGCGGACGTATTAAGTCCAAAAACTTTAGCCGTGTAAACTGAGTAATAAATTCAATATTTTGTAACAGTTTTAATTTTATTAATACGATGTCGT
>NW_022874466.1:0-1852 GCF_010883055.1 Belonocnema kinseyi
AATCAATACCATTTCTGGTTAAGAAATCATGTGTTTTGTTAAAAGGTCGTCTCTCTTTGTAGAAATTAAATTGTTTTATGGAAAATTTATACTTTTTGACTACAAATTACATTTTTCGGTTGAATTATGAACTATAAATATGTTTTGGTTGTAAAGTCGCTCTGTTGTAAATGCAAATATATTATTAAAAATTAAAATTATAAGTTTTGGGTGGAAATACTCTTTTTGTTTTTAAAATTAAATAATTTCATTGAAAGTTCATGTATTTTGTTGGAAATTGACCTTATTTAGTAGAAATTTAATACTTTGGGTTGAAAATTTTATCATTTTTGGTCAAAAATGCAATTGTTTGGTTAAAATATCAACTATACATCTTCTTGGGTTTGAAAGTCGATTATTTGACTAAGAGTTGAACTACTTTGTAAAAAAAGTATGTTTTTTTAACAAGGTTTTTTAATTATGATTGAAAATTTAACTATTTTGTTGAAAGTTTAACTCTTTCATTGAAAACTCATATTTTTCGCTTAAAAATTTCAACTTTTTGTGGATAATTCGTCCTTTTTACTTTAAAATTAAATAACTTCTTTAAAAATTCATGTATTTTGTTTAAGATTTGTCTTTTTTTGTAGATTATCAATTTTCTTGGTCGAAAATTCATCGGATTGGTCGAAAATTTAACAATTTTGTTAAAATTAATTTTTTCTTTAAAAAATTATTTATCTTTATCTGAAAATGTAACTATTATATGATTGATTAAAAATTAATCGTTTATATTGGTTAAGTTGGAAAATCGTTTTTTTGTTTGAAACTTTATCCTGTACATTTTATTAGTTAAAACACCAAGTATTTGATAGAAAATTAATTTATTTTGTTGAAAAGTAAACTTTTGGGTTGAAAACTGATTTATTGTGTTAATTAGATTTTTTCCTAAAATTAAAAAAAACTGCAAAATAAAAAAAGTGCCTTAAAATCGTCCTGATTCCATTATATATGCAAAAATCTAAATCGTGCTTCAAATTATTTCAAATAATTTCAAGTTTTAAATTAATTTTGAATATTATTCTAAATTAAAATTGTAGCATTCAAACTTAAAATTTACCTCATTAAAATTTTAACAAATCAAGGCTTTTTATTTCTAACCACTCTGTTCAAATTTGTATAGTTTTTAATTGTTGTTTATAATGGCTTGTCCCAGATCTGAATTATATTTTTTTTCAAAAAATCTCTGATCCAATTCAGAAATACATACAATTGCTTTGAAAAAATTTTTTAATTCAGAAATATTTCATTTAAACGCTCAATAACTCACACGTATAAAACACAAACTTTTAACACCTTTTAATTTAAAAATTTTTTTAATCAGATTTTTTTAAAATACGAAATAACCGTTTAAAAATTTTTATGACTTTAACATTTTAGAGATTTCTGGTTAAAAAATACAAATTACGCTATTATTTCTAAGGTTCAAAATGATAATAATTCACAAAAATTTCAGTTCGTAACATTAAAAATTGAACGATTAAATTAATTTTTAAACTAAAAACTTTTTAAAATAAAAGATACATTGTTTTTATTTTAAGTTATTCCAGATTAATATTTTTGCATTGTTATTTAGAGATAAAAATTTTGGTTCGCCAATTGAAAATGTTAGAAATTAACTTACTATCAAAAAAATTGAATTTCCAACTTAAAAAAAAAGAGAATAACAAATTTCCAACAAAATAATTACATTTTCTTCTAAAATGATAAGTCTTCAACAACAAAAGAAGTTTTAATTTTTGATTAAAAACTGTTGAACTCATCCAAAAAGATATTAATTTTACACAAGAGTTGACTTTTTAGTCAATAAGGA
>NW_022874467.1:0-1272 GCF_010883055.1 Belonocnema kinseyi
GATGATTGTTTTGATGCAAACAACTAACAAAGAATTTAACTGGCAGCTCCTTTGTGGTGCTAAAGTTAACTGGGAAACTGTCAAACATGTCAAAAATTCGAGGGAAAAAACGTCATTTTAGTACTCTTCAAACCCATCGATGATGATTGTTTTGGTGCTAAAAACTAACAAAAAGTTTGACTGGCAGCTGCTGAGTGGTGCCAAAATTAACTGGGAAACTATCAAACATGTCAAAAATTCGAGTGAATAGTCGTTGTTTTATTACTCTTTAAACCCATTGAGGAGGATTATATTGGCGCCAACAACTAACAAAGAATTTGACTGGCAGCTTCTAAGCGGTGCTAAAGTTAACTGGAAAGTTGTCAAACATGTCAAAAATTCGAGTGAAAAAACGTCATTTTAGTACTATACAAACCCGTTGAGTATGATTGTTTTGGTGCTAAAAACTAACAATAAGTTTGACTGGCAGCTGCTGAGTGGTGCCAAAGTTAACTGGGGAACTATCAAACATGTCAAAACTTCAAGTGAAAAAACGTCTTTTTAGTACTCTTCAAACCAATAGTGGAGGGTTATTTTGGTGCCAACAACTAACAATAAGTTTGACTGGCAGCTCCTAAGCGGTGCTAATGTTAACTGGAAAATTGTCAAAAATGTCAAAAATTCGAGTGAAAAAACTTCATATTAGTACTCTTCAAACCCATTAAGGATGACTGTTTTGGTGATAAAAACTAACAATAAGTTTGGCTGGCAGCTGCTGAGAGGTTCCAAAGTTAACTGGGAAACTGTCAAATATGTCAAATATTCGAGTGAAAAAACGTCATTTTAGTACTCTTCAAACCCACTGAGGACGATTGTTTTGGTGCTAAAAACTATCAATAAGTTTGACTGGCAGCTGCTGAGTGGTGCCAAAGTTAACTGGGGAACTATCAAACATGTCAAAAATTCGAGTGAAAAAACGTCATTTTCGTACTCTTCAAACCAATAGAGGAGGATTATTTTGATGCCAGCAACTAACAAAGAATTTGACTGGCAGCTCCTAAGCGGTGCTAAAGTTAACTGGAAATTGTCAAACATGTCAAAAATTCGAGTGAAAAAACGTCATTTTAGTACTCTTCAAACCCATTGAGGATGACTGTTTTGGTGCTAAAAACTAACAATAATTTTGACTGAAAGCTGCTGAGTGGTGCCAAAGTTAACTGGGAAACTGTCGAACATGTCGAAAATTCGAGTGAAAATACGTCATTTTAGTACTCTTCAAACCCATTGATGATG
>NW_022874468.1:0-2411 GCF_010883055.1 Belonocnema kinseyi
ATAATATCAATAAAAAAAGATTAAATTATTCATTTATTTAAACAAGGTTTTGCTGAAAACAAAGTAAAATAAACCAGAAAAAATTCTGCGGAAAACCGGTTTTTTAGTTCCCGGCTCTACCGCCAGTGGTCACAACTGATCTATTCTTGACTTGAGACTATCCTTGCGAAAACTGCAATGTCGGTAACATTGGAGAACTTATACCTGCGTATACCTCAGATCGAGACGAAGCCCTTGCTTATGACCCCATTTATTCCAGATCAAATAATGTGAGATTCTTTCAGAAAGGTTTTCTTTTGACACCTCTTGAAAAATAAAGCAAAAATTGAAATTTCGATTATTTAATGTTTACTGCTAAATATATAGATAAGGCGGGCTTCTTTCGAAATCAAATTATATCCGAAATTACACTTTTAGTATTTAAATAAAATAAAAGTGATTATTTAGCAATTTATCTCTTGGTAGATTTCAGTAAAAAAAAGTTGTTTTTTTTTCTACCCAAACACTAGAAAATAATGAAAAATTTGCACTTTTGTTTATTTAATTTTGATTGATATACTTATATATTTGGCGGGCTACTCTCAAAATTAAATTATATTCGAAACTACATTTCTAATATCAATAAAATAAAAGTGATTATTAATCAACCTATCTTTCCGTAGATTTCGGTAAAAAAAGTGTTTTTTTCTACCAAAACACTCGAAAAATAATGCAATATTTGCACTATTGTTTATTTAATGTTGATTGATATACTTTTTTATTTGGCGGGCTTCTCTAGAAATTAAATTGTATTCGAAACTACAGTTTTAATATCAATAAAATAAAAGTGATTATTAATCAATTTATCTTTCCGTAGATTTCCGTAAAAAAGTGTTTTCTTCTACCAAAATACTCGAAAAATAATGCAATATTTGCACTTTTGATTATTTACTGTTGATTGATATAATTTTCTACTTGGCGGGCTTCTCTCGAAATTAAATTATATTCGAAACTACAGTTTTAATATCAATAAAATAAAAGTGATTATTAATAAATTTATCTTTCCGTAGATTTCGGTGAAAAAGTGTTTTCTTCTACCAAAACACTCGAAAAATAATGCAAAATATGCACTTTTGTTTATTTACTGTTGATTGATATACTTTTCTATTTGGCGGGCTTCTCTCGAAATGAAATTATATTCGAAACTACAGTTTTAATATCAAAAAAATAAAAGTGATTATTAATCAATTTATCTTTCCGTAGATTTCGGTAAAAAGTGTTTTTTTTTCTACCAAAACACTCGAAAAATAATGCAAAATTTGCACTTTTGATTATTTACTGTTGATTGATATACTTTTCTATTTGGCGGGCTTCTCTCGAAATGAAATTATATTCGAAACTACAGTTTTAATATCAAAAAAATAAACGTGATTATTAATCAATTTATCTTTCCGTAGATTTCGGTAAAAAGTGTTTTTTTTTCTACCAAAACACTCGAAAAATAATGCAATATTTGCACTTTTGATTATTTACTGTTAATTGATATACTTTTCTATTTGGCGGGCTTCTCTCGAAATTAAATTATATTCGAAACTACAGTTTTAATATCAATAAAATAAAAGTGATTAATAATCAATTTATCTTTCCATAGATTTCGGTAAAAAAGTGTGTTTTTTTCTACCAAAACACTCGAAAAATAATGCAATATTTGCATTTTTGATTATTTACTGTTGATTGATATACTTTTCTATTTGGCGGGCTTCTCTGGAAATTAAATTGTATTCGAAACTACAGTTTTAATATCAATATAATAAAAGTGATTATTAATCAATTTATCTTTTCGTAGATTTCGGTAAAAAGTGTTTTTTTTCTACCAAAACACTCAAAAAATAATGCAAAATTTGCACTTTTGTTTATTTCATGTTGATTGATATACTTTTCTATTTGGCGGGCTTCTCTCGAAATTAAATTATATTAGAAACTACAGTTTTAATATCAATAAAATAAAAGTTATTATTAATCAATTTATCTTTCCGTAGATATCGGCAAAAAAGTGTTTTCTTCTACCAAAACACTCGAAAAATAATGCAATATTTGCACTTTTGATTATTTACTGTTGATTGATATACTATTCTATTTGGCGGGCTTCTCTCGAAATTAAATTATATTCGAAACTACAGTTTTAATATCAGTAAAATAAAAGTGATTAATAATCAATTTATCTTTCAGTAGATTTCGGTAAAAACGTGTTTTCTTCTACCAAAACACTCAAAAAATAATGCAATATTTGCACTTTTGATTATTTACTGTTAATTGATATACTTTTCTAATTGGCCGGCTTCTCTCGAAATTAAATTATATTCGAAACTACAGTTTTAATATCAATAAAATAAAAGTGATTATTAATCAATTTATCTTTCCGTAGATTTCGG
>NW_022874469.1:0-1597 GCF_010883055.1 Belonocnema kinseyi
CGTTTTTATATTTTCAAATATCGACAATCAAAATGGTCATTTTTAACATTTTAGCTGTAGTTATATTAAGGGTGGTTTTTCGGGGTCTTGCCGAACTTTCTCGCTCCCTCTATAATTATGATGATAAAAAAAGAGAATTTTTGACGTTTCTTTATTTTCAAATATCGACAATAAAAATTGTCATCTTTAACATTTTAGGTGTGGTTATATTAAGGGTGGTTTTTAGGGGTCTTTCCCAACGTTCTCACTCCCTCTATAATTAGTGAGATAAAAAAAGAGAATTTTTGACGTTTTTATATTTTCAAATATCGACAATCAAAATGGTCATTTCTAACATTTTAGGTGTGGTTATTTTAAGGGTGGTTTTTAGGGGTCTTGCCGAACTTTCTCACTCACTCTATAATTAGTTAGGGGAAAAAAGATAATTTTTCACGTTTTTATATTTTCAAATATCGACAATCAAAATGATCATTTTTAACATTTTAGGTGTGGTTAATTTAAGGGTGGTTGTTAGGGGTTTTGCCGAACGTTTTCACTCCCTCTATAATTAGTGAGATAAAAAAAGAGAATTTTTGACGTTTTTATATTTTCAAATATCGACAATCAAAATGCTCATTTTTAACATTTTAGGTGTGGTTATATTAAGGGTGGTTTTTGGGGGTCTTTCCGAACGTTCTCACTCCCTCTATAATTAGTTAGGTAAAAAAGATAATTTTTCATGTTTTTATATTTTCAAATATCGACAATCAAAATGGTCATTTTTAACATTTTAGCTGTAGTTATATTAAGGGTGGTTTTTAGGGGCCTTGCCGAACTTTCTCAACCACTCCATAATTATTGAATTAATAAAAGAGAATCTTGGACGTCTTTATATTTTCAAATATCGACAATCAAACTTGCATTAGGCAGGTCTAAATAATGGGTGATGTGTAAGGGTAGGTAACACCTTAAAAAAATTTTTATTCGACAATTCTTTCCGACAGAATATTTTTTTTCCGTCCTAATTGATTTAGGCAAAAAAAAATTGAAAAATAATTTTGTTTAATTTCGTTCAAATGAACGTTCGTAACTTCAAGTACATGCCCGTATGTACTTGAAGTTACGAACGTTCATTTGAACGAAATTAAAAAAAATTATTTTTCAATTTTTTTTTTTGCCTAAATCAATTAGGACGGCAAAAAAAATATTCTGTCGGAAAGAATTGTGGAATAAAAATTTTTTTAAGGGGTTACCTACCCTTACACATCACCCACTATTTAGACCTGCCTAATGCAAGTTTGATTGTCGATATTTGAAAATATAAAGACGTCCAAAATTCTCTTTTTTTAATTCAATAATTATAGAGTGGTTGAGAAAGTTCGGCAAGACCCCTAAAAACCACCCTTAACATATCTGCATCTAAAATGTTAAAAATGACAATTTTGATTGTCGATATTTGAAGATATAAAAACGTGAAAAATTAATAATATAAAAATAAAATAAAATAGAATAAAAAAGTGAGAATGTTCGGCAAGACTCCTAAAAACCACCCTTAAAATAACCACACCTAAAATGTTAAAAATGACCATTTTGATTGTCGATATTTGAAAATATAAAA
>NW_022874470.1:0-1184 GCF_010883055.1 Belonocnema kinseyi
ATGCACATTTTGGCCGTTTTTAGGCGAAAAGGAACCGTTTTTTCTTCCTATTGTATTGCAATTATGTTGGCAGTGATTTTTTCGAAAAAAAATTTGTCACCCCTAAATATTCGTTCATTTTATAAGCAAAATATATAAACAAATTCACATTTTAGACGTTTTTAAACAAAAATGAATCGGTTTTTCCTCTCAACTTGCTGAAATCATATTTACAATGATGTTTTCTAAAAAAAAATTTACAGATGGCGCCACAGGTTACATGCGCATGCGCAATAATGAATACACTTGGTCACAGCTGATTTGTCTTCATTTCGTATTGAACACTCAACTCGTAAGCAGCTCTGATTTGGAAATTCATGGTCAGAAGAAAAATTGAATGCTTTATTTACAGGTTTTAAACTGTCAGGAATTCTTCTCTCTGACTCTTTTGACATTTCTTTAGTCACTCTATTTAAACATCTGTTAATTGAGAGTAGATGAAGTTATATATATTTATATATGTGTGTGTGTAAGCGTGTTATTTAATTCATTTAAGAAAACTGTTTTTTTTTTTCAATCGTTGTTCACTTATCCTTTAAAATCCATACCATTGAGGTGCCCATTAGAGTATTATGCAATATTTCGATCGAAGATTTCAAGGAAAGTGATGCAGATTTTCCTAAAACCATACTGAGTTATATAAGAATAAATGATATGATTGCAGAAGACCATGTTGAAATGGTTCGAGACAAAATAATGCGTTACTTCATCCCTGTCTTTAAAAGGAATTGGAAGTCTTTTTTTAACAAGAAAGAGATATTTGAAAAAAGACATGCTGTATGGTTAATTACAAATTTTAAAATTACGCAAACCATATTGAAACCTGGTGGACGATCTCGGGAAGATTTTGAACATAGTTCAAAGTCAACCAAGAGAAGGAAGGTGCAATCTATTCAGGAGAGTTACTCTCCGCTTGAGATTGAGCAGGCTTTCCTAAGTAATCTGAAAGCTTCTGGAAAACACAAATTGGTAAATAAAATAATCCAGCTGTTGCAAGATTCCGAGAAAACTGAAGACGAAACGAATGAAATCAGATTTGGGCGTGATGAAACACTCGCACTGATAGAAGACGCTAAGCTATCCAGGCACCAGTACGAAATCATACGCCTGCAAGCAAAAGCTAGGAATGCTGACATTTATGTCCC
>NW_022874471.1:0-1115 GCF_010883055.1 Belonocnema kinseyi
ATTTTAGTACTCTTCAAACGCACGGGTAATGATTCTTTGGATGCTAAAAACTAATAATAAGTTTGACTGGCAGCTCCTAAATGGTGCCAAAGTTAACTGGCACACTGTCAAACATGTAAAAAATTCGAGGGAAAAAACGTCATTTTAGTAATCTTCAAACGCACAGGGAATGATTCTTTGGATGCTAAAAACTAACAATAAGTTTCCCTGGCAGCTCCTAAATGGTGCCAAAGTTAACTGGCAAACTGTCAAACATGTAAAAAATTCGAGTGAAAAAACGTCATTTTAGTACTCTTCAAACGCACGGGGAATGATTCTTTGGATGCTAATAACTAACAATAAGTTTCACTAGCAGCTCCTAAATGGTGCCAAAGTTAACTGGCAGACTGTCAAACATGTAAAAAAATCGAGGGAAAAAACGTCACTTTGGTACTCTTCAAACGCACGGGGAATGATTCTTTGGATGCTAAAAACTAGCAATAAGTTTGACTGGCAGCTCCTAAATGGTGCCAAAGTTAACTGGCAGACTGTCAAACATGTAAAAAATTCGAATGAAAAAACGTCATTTTAGTACTCTTCAAACCCACGGGAAATGATTGTTTGGATGCCAAAAACTAACAATAAGTTTGACTGCCAGCTCCTGAGTGGGGCCAAAAGTAACTGGGAATCTGTCTAACATGAAAAAAATTCGAGTGAAAAAATCTCATTTTAGATCTCTTCAAACGCACGATGAATGATTTTTTGGATGCTAAAAACTAACTATAAGTATGACTGGCAGCTCCTAAATGGTGCCAAAGTTAACTGGCAGACTGTCAAACATGTAAAAAATTCGAGTGAAAAAACGTCATTTTAGTACTCTTGAAACCCACGGGGAATGATTGCTCAGATGCTGAAAACTAAGAATAAGTATGACTGGCAGCTCCTGAATGGTGTCAAAGTTAACTGGCAGGCTGTCAAACATGTAAAAAATTCGAGTGAAAAATTGTCATTTTAGTACTCTTCAAACCTACGGCGATTGATTGTTTGGATGCTAAAAACTAACGATAAGTATGACTGGCAGCTCCTAAATGTTGCCAAAGTTAACTGGCAGACTGTCAAACATGTAAAAAATTCGA
>NW_022874472.1:0-1093 GCF_010883055.1 Belonocnema kinseyi
TTTTCGACAGAAAAAGAACCATTAACAACAAATTTCATTTTAGGCGTCGCGACTGGAAAGAATAAGTATGCACACATATTCACATACACACACATATATACACATACATACTCATATATACATACATACATATATATATATATACATATGTACATATACATCCCCTCTTGTGTGTTTATTTAGGCCTGTATCATTGAATTTACAATAAAAAGCGATCCCCCCCTCCCGGCCCAGTTCAAAATCTCGGCGTTATTTTTAGTATTTAGGATTAAATTTCCTTTGTTTTCTTTCTTTTATCGTGAAATTATAATGAATTGCTATGAATTACTTATCTTTAAGTACGTTTCCGAATTTCCCAGTAACTGCATATCGAAGCACAATTTTAAGAAAGTTTATTTATACCAAATTGAAAATTTTCTATTTTGCTTTTTCTCCAACCGAGTATATAAGAGACCGCTCTCTTTCAAATTTGTTATGGAACTGGTAAGTACAAGACAAGATAATGTGGGGGTCGGCTTGCAGCTGCGTCGTATCCGAGAGTCGTTAAAAATCGTACTGTTTATAATTCTTAGAAAACCCATAAATACGCACACATGTATACTGAAAGTGAAGAGAATTTCAATTCTAAATGTGCAGAATTGCAGAAATATAAAATGTAGATCCAGAAAAAGGAATAAAAAAAAAAAGTACAAAAAGACTCATTTTCAAGAAATATTCATCTCCGAATCACAGCAAAAAACAGGTATTTTCGATAAAACAGTTGTATTTTCAACAATATAGATAGACCATCACTTGAGAAGAGAATGTCAAGCAACTAAAACAGATCAGTTTTCAATCATACATTTGTACTCCCAATCAGCAAAAATTGAATTTTCCACCGAATAAAAAGTATTTTTAAACGAGGAGGATGAATGTTGCCAGAATTGTAGAATTTTGAAGAAAATGATTCAGTTTTGAGATAGGTAGTATAATTTTCGACAGAAAAAGAACCATCAACAACAAATTTCATTTTAGGCGTCGCGACTGGAAAGAATAAGTATGCACACATATTCGCATACACACACATATATACACATACATTCTCATATATACA
>NW_022874473.1:0-4937 GCF_010883055.1 Belonocnema kinseyi
TAATTGTTTCCGATTTCGTTCTGTCACTCAGGGTAATTTTCTGTGAAAAATATTGATTTACAAAGAATATTTGTCAAACAATAGAATGGATTTCTTCGCCCGCGTCGATCCCGAGTCGATTGCACGCTAAACGGACTACCCTCCACCCCCCAGCCTTCCCCACCACCCCTACAAATATAGGAAACACCACTACCCACCAACTGTATTTTCGAGAGATTTGACACTCTTAAACATGTATTCTGAGGTTAGCTCAAGTTTACTATGGTTTTCGGGGTCTCCGGATACAAATCTGGCGTTTTTGGAGTCACTAATTACGAATCTGGCATCCGTTGAACTCTATCGCTTCAATTTCAAGGTCATTTTAAGGTCATTCGACGGTCAAATCGAGAAAAACCGGTAAAAAAATTTAAAAAAAAATGTTATAGGTTTTTGGGGTCGCTGATTACGAACCTGGTGTCCGCTGACCTTTATCTCGTCAAGTTCAAGGTCATGGGAATGACATATTTTCTTTATTTTTTCAGCGTTTTTTATCGATTTGACTTTCAAATGACCTTGAACCTGAAGCGATAAAGGTCAGCGGACACCAGGTTCATAACCAGCGACCCCAAAAACCTATAATATTTAAAAAAAATTTTTTTACCGATTTTTCTCGATTTGACCTTCAAGTGACCTTCAAATGACCTTGAACCTGAAGCAATAGAGTTCAACGGAAGATAGGTTCAAATCTCTCGAAAATACAGTTGGTGGGTAGTGGTGTTTCCTATATTTGTAGGGGGGTGGGGGTTGCTGGGGAGTGGAGTGTAGTCCGTTTAGCGTGCAATCGACTCGGGATACTTATAAGATACTACCATGATTTTTTCAGATTTTTTGGTCCAAAAATAAATTAGGCCAAAAACCGGCCTTACCGACCCTCCCCCTTTGGTAAAGAAAACAAACCTTTGTCGACCTATAAATACTAATTTTATTCCCCGAAAGATTTTTAAAAAATCTGTTCGAAACAATTAATTGCAAATATTTAATTGAAGAAAAATATTGGTATAAAAATAAAAATAGTACAATTTTTACATACAATTCTTAAAATAAAAAAATCTGTGTGTCAAACCACAATCCAATCCGACTATTCTTTCAAAAGTTATCCGATGTACAGACAACCACAACCACAATAACGACGACGTAGACGCCAGAGAGACAGACAGTTACCGATGTAAAAACTTGTGTTTCTGACTCAAGGAGCCTCAAAACGTCGAAATTTAACGAAATTCGTGAAAATTATTTTTCGCATAAAACTCTTCCCATTATGGATGAAAATGTGATAAAATAATCAAGGGGCCTTAAAAAAGTAGCGTTTATCGCCTATTGACTTTTTTCCATATCAAACTTTTTTTGGTTCAAATGTCCATTTTCGTTTGGTTTTTTGGATTTTGAAAATCCTTTAACTTTGATGAGTTTAATTTTATCAAAAAAAGTTGTCAGGATAAATTGCTCATATTTTTTTTTACCATAAATAGCTGTCGATAACATTTGGAAATTTTTAAAAAAAGTGGTCTCAAAAATTTTGAAAAAGCTTCAACTTTTTGGATTTTTATCAAAAATGGCTGTTTAACGAATTTGATATTTCTTTTTGGTCCCTCGAACAGTGTGTCAAAGCCCAATCCAATCGGACCAGTCTTTCGAAAATTATCCGGTATACAGACAACAACAACGACGACACCGGACAGACAAGCAGTCCCCGACGTAAAAACTTGTTTTTCTGACTCACGCGGCCTCAAAATGTCGACATTTGTTAAAATCCGAAAAAGTTATTTTTCATAAAAAACTAATACCTTCTCATTTTTTGTGAGAATGTAGAAATTATCAACAAGATTTGTAGAAAATCTTTCAAAGAATAAAATTATTGTCCCGTAAGTTACAGCCGAAAAATTACAATTTCGAAAAAAATTAAAGTTGTTTTAAATATTAAGCTAGACTCGCGACCCGGACAAATCAGAAAATGAAAGTAAATTTGAAAGTTGAACTGCAGTTCGAATATTAAAAACTAAACAGTGATTGATTTTACAAGGTGATTCTAGATCTGTTCAAAATGATATAATTTACATATTTTAACGTTAAAATTTGAACTAATTTAATTGCAATAAGCCTTAGTAGTGACACAAGTGTAAAGTTAGAATTAATGGCTTCTTAAATGAACGCCTTTATTCAATTTCAAAATCTTTTTGAAGTATTATTTCAGTATAAAATATTTCATTTTTAATCTATTTGGTTTGGAAATAAAACAAAAAAAAAATTTTCAATAGTAAGCAATTTGAAAATGAATTGTCACAATTTCAGAGTGACAAATTTAAACTTGGAATGTTACGATTATAATTGTTTAATTTTTTCATTTGTATTTCGAAGGTAAAAGTATTTCATTTTTATTCTTAAAGAACAGTTAAATAAGCATTAATTTAGAAAAAAGTCAAATAAGCTGGAGGTTTTTGAATGTTACAAAGAAAAGAACAAAATTTGGAGCTCCTCAAGAATTTTGAAATACTAGGAAAACAATAAAAATTTCTGGGTAGATTTAAAATGATTTTTTATTTTGAAAAAGTACATGACTCAAAGAGAATGTTTAAAAATATTTCAAAACATTTCAAAACATTTACAATATTAGAAAAAATCTGGAAGCTCTTAAAGCAATTTTGTGTGCCGGATTTTACAAAAATGTTAGGAAAAATGGGAATCAGTCTAAAAGACATTTAAAAGTTCCGAAAAATTTTTAAAATAATTTTTAAAAGATTTGAAATAATTTAAAAGAGAATAGATACTTTTGTCGATTTTGAAATGTTTTCAAATGTTTACTTTTTATTTTGAAAAATTACATAATTTTAAGAGGAGGTATAAAAATATGGGACCACTAACAAAAATTCCGAAAGGGATGAATGAAAAATCCCAAAAAATGAAATCTCCGGCACTTGAATAATAATTTTATAAAAATTGTATTAAAAAATACATTAAAAAACACGTGTGCTTTGAAAGAAAAAAATGTTCTGCCTAGATTTTCTTCGTACCTACATAATAACATTTTTGAAACAAACTTTGCAGGATTCAATTCAACGACGATTTTCATCAAAATTTATTTTATTTATTTTTTTTATTGATAAAAATTCGATTTTTCATAACTTTTTTATGTTTTTTTTTCAAATACTATGCACATTTTGAAACAAATTTCTTTATCCAGAAATATATATTCGATTATTCTATTTTCAATAAACAAATAATATTTAGTAAACAATTTTTCAAATTGTTTAAATTCAGGAATTTTCTATTTCGGATATTTTATGATTCAGGCATTTTCTTTGGGGATTTTTAAAATTCGGTAATATCTTATTGTCTGGAATTTTATTTATTTTATTTTTCGTGAATTCTCCAATTCGACTTTTATATTTCGGGACTTTTATAATTTCGGGAATTTTATTATTGGTTATTTATTAATGTACGACTTTTACAGTGTCAGGAATTTTATTTTTCGGAATTTTTCAGTCGCTTTTTCCGAAAAATATAATTCCCACATCACTGTAAAAATTCCGAAATTATAACATTGCAATGTTATAATTTCGGAATTTTGACAGTGATGTGGGAATTTTATTTTTAATTTTCCAATTCGGGACTTTTATATTTCGACAATGCATTGTCGAAATATAAAAGTCCCGAATTGGAAAATTCTCGACAATTTACAATCTTACCGAATTTAAGAATTGCTGACAGAAAATTTCCGAATGATACAATATCCGATATGATACAATAACCATTAAAAAATAGTTAGTTAAACAAATTTTTTTAATAGAATAATAAAATATTTTTACCGAGGAAAAAACTTTTTTAATGTTTAAAGTTTCTAAAAATTATTGTGTGAATTAAAAATAACAATAATTAAAAAAATGTATTTTTGGATATAAAAAAGTTGTTTGAAAATTTCCATTTTATTTTTGTACATTACAGAAAATGCTCGCAAACATAAAATTATTATTTAAAAAAATAAAAACAAAAGTCGCGTTAAATCAGCCTGTATTGAATCCTGCAAAGTTTGTTTCAATTGAAGCTCACGTGTTTTAAATTTATGTCTGTATCACATTTTTATACAATTATTGTTATTTTAAATTAAAGCAATAATTTAAAAAAATTAAACATTCAACCAAATTTCTATAATAAAAATATTTGATTATTGTATTTTTAATAAATAAATAATATTGACCACATAACTGTTTTCTCAATTTATGCAATTCCGGAATTTTCTAGTTTGTATATTTTATCATTAGATAGCATTCGGCCTGGAGTTTTATTATTCGGAAATTTTCAAATTCGATAATATTGTAAACTGTCCAGAATTTCATTATTCTAGAATTTTTTAATTCGGGATTTTCAGGTTTTAGCATTTTGTTATTTCGGAAAGTTTACAGTGTCGAAAATATATAAAAAATTTAAAAAGATTTATAAAATTGTAAATAAATCTTGAAGATTTTGAGGCATTTGAAACTCCTGAAAAACAAAAATAATAATTTGAATTATATGTATATTTCGAGTCAGCTGTATCAATTATAATGATTTAAAGTTTATTTTAAAATATATTTTATGCAATATGATATTTTTTATGAATGTGCCAGTGAAATTCTGTTCGTCTAATTTTGTTTGCCAATGCGAAACGTAATCTGGCTTGCAACTGTCGTCTTAACATCTAAAAACCGAAAGAACAATTTTCCTATCACTTGGAATTATAATTATATTTTTATAAAAACTTTAGAATATATAATAATTAAGAAATTGGAAAATACATACGAGAACTTGATTAGACGAATAGTCTAAAAAAGTCCGTAGAAATTGCAGACCACAAAAATCAAAATAAAAACTAAATAATATTAAAGAACTATATATAGACAATATATAGAATGAAAATTATAATT
>NW_022874474.1:0-2184 GCF_010883055.1 Belonocnema kinseyi
GTACTTTATTGTACTCTAATACATTTCCCAAAGTTTCAGCTCGATATTTTATTTACAAAAAAAGTTCTTAGGTTCAAAAAAACATTCAGTGAACGGAAAAAGCGAGGTCGGTAATATAGGTATTTAGCTGTTTCACATGCCCTTAATTCACGGTGTGCCCACTCCTATACGAAAAGTGGCGAAATAATTGTAGTAATTGCTACGTCCCTTAGATGGCGCTCGTGTGCGTTCAGAATTCAAAATGAACCTGAGCAGACGATAGAAGTTCGATCGTCTGCTCCCGTCTGCTAAAGTTCACTGTAGCTGCAAGAATTATATATTTTTTTGCGTGATGAATTTGGACTCACAATGGATTTTGACCGATATATGCAATCAAATGCAATCAAATGTTGAAGTCTGTTAGAGTCGTTCGATGATAGAACGAACAATCAAATATTAAAGTCTTTTGGAATAATTTTATTATAGATCGATTGCAACATACTTAAACATTTGATTACATTTGATCGATGATCGATTTGATTTGGTTTGTTTTATTGGTTAATATTATTCATGTATTTTTTTCGGAAAGAGAAAACAACATAACCTACAATTTATGGTGAGAAGGGAGAGGGGGGGAGTTGCTGTAGACAATAGATCATACTACGTCCTCTAGGTTGCGCTGATCTTGCATTTTATCACAACCTACAAGTACCCTCAGTGGTGGACTGGGCACCGAGTTTCTAAGCCATATAACGTGAACGTATCAGTTGTGTGTAACACCCCCCCCCCCTCCCACCAACCCCGACCATAAGGCTGTCATAACAACTTTTTGCATTTTTTTTTGTTACAACTCACCCACAAAAGAGCTCCAAATTCGATATTACATTTTTTATGAAACACGTTGTTTTTATTTTAAGAAAAATATTAAAATATTTATTATAAATAAAATTTATACTTTATTTTGCAATAACTGAATTAGTATGAATTCCGGGCTGTGGTACAAAAAAATGTAATATACATTTGATATAATAGTGTTAAATGCAAGGTTAATTTTTGTTGCGGTGGATCTTTCACTTGGAATAGATGGAAAACTTATCTTCCTTAGGTCCAACCTAAAAGGTTTCTTGTATTATATTTGTGAAATTTACAAAATTTGTTGATGACCTAATTCGAGAAATAGATTGTAAGTTTGAAAATAATTTTAAGCTGCTCAATTCTTATGAAAGTCAATACGGGTTTTTTAATAGCAGAAGAATTTAAGGCCAAAAGCCAAATTTTACGAAAGTTTTCAAAATTTGATTAATTCTATTGATTTCTATAAATCTCAGGACGAGGACGGTTTTCGGAGCACAAAACATGAATTTGGGGTCAAAATCCACATTTTTTCACTCCATTTTTGTAAATTTTATTAATTTGCTAGATTTTTTATAAAGCCCAATACAGACCTTAAACTTAAGTCGCTTTTTTTGAATTTTTACATAAAATTTGTGTATTGTGACTTGAAAATCTCCTTCGTGCTTAGTTTCATAGAAATAATTTATTTCAGTCAAATTAAAAAGAAATCAATCATAACCAGAGAACCAGTTTAGTCTGATTATCCAAATTTGAATACCAATTTTAGAATTTTGTTCTGAGCCATACGAGAAAAATTTTACTATTTCAACTTTCTAAAAAAATGTATTTTTTAAATAAAAATTCGTAACTGGGCAACTTGAATAACAGAAATGAAAACTAATAATTGTAAGTCTGTTGCACATGAAAATGTATAGGCCCGTTGACCCAAAAATGTTCGAAATTAACTCAATTTGACTCGTCAACATAGGGATAGGGGATTGGAAAATTTCCAAAAAGTGGAAAAGTCTTACCCGTAGCTCTTCCTATCTTTCCGTTCGGTTGACGAACTAATTTTGGACAAATTCAACCGTTTTTTTAAATTTAACATTAGAACATTTTTTGTTTGAAATATCAAATATGTATAATATTTTTTATAGTTACAATAACATTATTATAAACTTTCCAATAAGAAATAAACATACAAAATAATTAGTTCGACGTTTTTATTTTGTGATAAAAATTATTTTTCTCTTCTAATCAAAAAACTCGACAGCGCATAATTGATGATGCTATAGTATAATACGAATCTTATCAGGGGCGCACAAACCATGTATGAAAAGTAGCGGTTGCTATCCAAACTGGGGGGGGGGG
>NW_022874475.1:0-1208 GCF_010883055.1 Belonocnema kinseyi
GTATATATGACTGTCAAAAAATAATATTTTTGGAAATTTTCTAGTGTCAATGTAGTCTCTGATTTTTGGACTCCTCCAAAATATTCACTCTGATTTTTGGGCTTCAACGCTTAACGTATAAAATCAACCCTTCTCTGACAGATACATATGACTTTTTTAAAACTTAATATTTTTGAGAATGTTCCAGTGTTAGTAGAGTCTCTGATTTTTGGGCTCCTCGAAAATATCCACACCGATTTTTGGGCTTTAACCCTTAACATGTAAAATCAACCCTTCTCTACCACGTATATATGACTTTGTCAAAAAATAATGTTTTTTGAGAATTTTCTAGTGTTAAAGTAGTCTCTGATTTTTGGGCTTCTCGTAAATATCCACTCCGATTTTCGGGCTTCAACCCTTAGCTTAAAAAAATCAACCCTTCTCTATCACGTATATATGACTGTCAAAAAATGATATTTGTGGAAATTTTCTAGTGTCATTATAGTCTCTGATTTTTGGGCTCCACCAAAATATCCACTCAGATTTTTGGGCTTTAACCCTTAACATGTAAAATCAACCCTTCTCTACCACGTATATATGACTTTGTCAAAAAATAAGGTTTTTTGAGAATTTTCTAGCGTTAAAGTAGTCTCTGATTTTTGGGCTCCTCGAAAATATCCACACCGATTTTTGGGCTTCAACCCTTAACGTATAAAATCAACCCTTCTTTATCAGATACACATGACTTTTTTAAAAATTAATATTTTTGAGAATGTTCCAGTGTGAGTAGAGTCGCTGATTTTTGGGCTCCTCGGAAATATCCACTCCGATTTTTGGCCTTCAACCCTTAGCTTATAATATCAACCCTTCTCTACCACGTATATATGACGGTCAAAAAATAATATTTTTGGAAATTTTCTAGTGTCAATGTAGTCTCTGATTTTTGGACTCCTCCAAAATATTCACTCTGATTTTTGGGCATCAACCCTTAACGTGTAAAATCAACCCTTCTCTAACACGTATATATGACTTTGTCAAAAAATAATGTTTTTTGAGAATTTTCGAGTGTTAAAGTAGTCTCTGATTTTTGGGCTTCTTGAAAATATCCACTCCGATTTTCGGGCTTTAACCCTTATCTTATAAAATCAACCCTTCTCTATCTCGTATATATGACTGTCAAAAAATAATATTTTTGGAAATTTTCTAGTGTCATTATAGTCTCTGATTTT
>NW_022874476.1:0-1568 GCF_010883055.1 Belonocnema kinseyi
GCATTATGTGTATATTATCCTTTAAATTTTGAAACAGCATTTCTAGACGTCTAATTTATTAATAACCTTCGTCACTAATCAAAACCAATATGAAGAAAGTGTAAAGAAAATTATCAGCTAATGATAAATTAAATGATTCACAACATAAAAAGCCTCAAATAATTTGTTTCATAGATAAAATAAATTAATTTTTACTTTATATATATTCTCAACTTCCTCCATGAAAATCTGAGTTATTAATAACCTTCATTAATAGTTTTTGTAAAAAATAAAACACATGCTCATATGATTTTGAAAATTTAATTTATATAATCATTTCAAAACATCATTAACATCTCGAAAAACTATATAATTGTAAAAGAAATAGGTTAAATATAAATAAATTTTTATTAAAAGTTTTATATCCTATATAATTGAATGGCATTAAAGAATTATTTTTGTAATGAATTATTCAAATATTTTTTACTTAGTATTTTTCTAAAAATTTGTCTTATTGGTAACATTTTTAAACATTCCAGAAAAAAGTAAAAGATATAAATTATGATATATATATATATATGAATATAATATATATTTACTTATGGTTATATAATTGAATATTGAATATAATGTGCATGATACAAGTGAATTAATATTTCAAATACCGCAGTTTTAATTAAAGAATCTTTCAAATTATTCTGATGTTGTGACATGAGTATCTGCATTTAATTTTCCTAAACATGTTTTAATTTTGTTCTCGGATAAGTATCAAAAGTTGCCAAGCAATCAAATTTTCATAAATGAAAGTGACAATTAAAAAAAGGGAGAGGGAAAATTATTTTAATTTTTGAATGAAAATTATAGTTTAATTCTTTTTATGTTATGGACAGAATAATTAATTATTAGTTCATTAATATTTTTCACAATGTTAAATTACATAAAGACTACATTTCATGAATTACGTGAATTTATTAAATTTTTTAAATATCGGCCATAATTTATGCAATGACATTTTATTAATATTTCAAATACAGATTTTTAAATTTCATAATTTATATCTTTTACTTTTTTCTGGAATGTTTAAAAATGTTATCAATAAGACAAATTTTTAGAAAAATACTGATTAAAAAATATTTGAATAATTCATTACAAAAATAATTCTTTAATGCCATTCAATTATATAGGATATAAAACTTTTAATAATAACATATTTATATTTAACCTATTTCTTTTACAATTATATAGTTTTTCGAGATGTTAATGATGTTTTGAAATGATAATATAAATTAAATTTTCAAAATCATATGTGCATGTGTTTTATTTGTTACAAAAACTATTAATGAAGGTTATTAATAACTCAGATTTTCACGGAGGAAGTTGAAAATATATATAAAGTAAAAATTAATTTATTTTATCTATGAAACAAATTATTTGAGGCTTTTTATGTTGTGAACCATTTAATTCATTATTAGCTGATAATTTTCTTCACACTTTCTTCATATTGGTTTTGATTAGTGACGAAGGTTATTAATAAATTAGACGTCTAGAAATGCTGTTTCAAAATTTAAAGGATAATATACACATAATGC
>NW_022874477.1:0-1276 GCF_010883055.1 Belonocnema kinseyi
TGGAAATATTTTTTATATATGATAAATAAATGTTTTGGTTTTAAAATATAATAAATACACTGGAAAGTTGTATGGATTTGTGAGAACGTCTATTAATAGATTCTCTAAGGGGCCCTTACAAGAGTGTTGGGGGTGTGACCATAGGCAGAGGAGAGGGGATGGACCCATTTTCCTTGCAAGAAAGTCAGTTTCCCAAAAATCAGTCTAGACCTTGCCTTTGCTTATGCAACACTGTCCCCTAGATTACCAGACGTGTTTTTATAGTCATTCCTTATTTCCCAAGTTTAAAGTTAATTATGAGAAAAAGTGAGTGAAGTGTCCCAAATTCAAAATTGGATTAAAATGTGTTACATAGAAAAGTGAGTGAAGTGCTTTTGATTCAAAACTCGAATCATAATTTAAAAAATGTGTGACAGTGCGTTAAACAATGCCCGAATTGCACTTGATGCAATAAGTGAACACCTAGCTGCAATGGCGGGTTTGGAGGCATATCTTGCTGAATGCACTTCTTCTGCTGCCCTAGTGAAACTCATAAATGAGGCAGTGGAGACAAAGAACAAGGAGGTACTTGTCCGATGTCTCCCAGCAGCAATCAAAATGAGGCATTCATTGGACATCTCAATAGAAAGTGCAAAGGAAACAGTAGGTTAGTAATACATTACAATTTTATTTATTTTCTCGCTTTTTTATAATTATTAAAAAAAATTAAAATCTCTTTTAAAATTGAAAATTTCTTGATTTTTATAATTTTCAAAATAATAATAAAAATTTTTTGTTTACAGAATCATGCATAGAGAATGAAATTCCGTCGATCCTCGAAACCTACACGGGGGTCGAAAAAAAAGGAAACGGGCAACTGGTGTTACATCCCACTCTGAAAAGGCTACAAGGAGATGCCCTTCAAAAAACAGCCAGAGAAAAAAAGGCCAGCAGGACGTGGAAAAAGAGCTGCCAAATTTATTAACACAGACAGTCTATGTTATTGACGATGAGATGGAAGAAGATGTAGCGGAACGTGATCCTCGAAATAAAAAAACCAAGGCGTCGGCAAGAGCAACAGCAAAAGATGGTCCAGGAAAGAAAAAAGGAAAGAAAACTGGATCATAAAAATGAAAAAAACAAGGAGAACGCTTATGTGACCTTAAAAAATAAGGTTAGGAAGGTCACATAAAATCTACAAAAATAAAAAAAAAGGAGACATTAATGGAACTGGACACGAATGTAGAGGAGATGTTGGCAGCGTTATTGGATAAAGAGGAGAGAATCTTCCAAGGTA
>NW_022874478.1:0-675 GCF_010883055.1 Belonocnema kinseyi
GACCCTTACCCTTGTCAAGTAAAACCAGCCTCTGTATTTTCCATCTTCTTGGAAAGATGCCTGCCAACAAACATGCATTAAGCATGTTCAACAATACGAAGGAGAATTCGTTCGTCATCAACTTAAGGACTTCTGATGGTATACCATCTGGTCCAGGAGCCTTGCGATTACCCAAGGAGGAGACCGCGCTGTACAATTCTTCTTTGGTAAAGAGTTGCACCTCAGCTTCCACCACTGATATTGCAGCACAAATTCTCTCGGGATGTTGTGGAAAAAGTTCACCAACGATTATCTGCATACTTTCAATATCCCTTGGAGGTTCTGGAGCTTGGAAACCAAGACAGCGGGTGACGATTTTGTAACCACGACCCCAGACATCCTTGTCCACATCCTCGAGTACCGTGATCCAACCTTTCCTTTTGCTATTTTTAATAGCTCTACTCAATGCCTTCTTGGCCAGAAGATATTCATTTGCAGCTACACCAACATCAGCACGGGCTCTCTTACGCTGGGACTTTCTGCGCTTTGCCAATGCCTGTCTGCAAAGATCAGCAATTTCATTATTCCACCAGTAATTGATTTCATTTTGCCGATGCTTTGATCTTTTAGGCTACTTAGTAGTAGTAGTAGTAGTAGTAGTAGTAGTAGTAGTTTTTTTTTTTTTTTTTTTTTTTT
>NW_022874478.1:688-1231 GCF_010883055.1 Belonocnema kinseyi
CATGCACTTACCACATTCGATCTTTGGGGACCATGAGCCCAACATGTGCATATCACGCATATATACGTAACGCATATACACGTGAGATGCACACATGAGTGCCCAGTCCACAAGGAACGAATGTGAGTGTGGGACTCACCAAACGGTGCCTACCCACTAAACCAAACTCCTTACCTACCAACCCATGTCCTCGGAACCGCTTTTCGCATTACTACAAGGACATGGGGATAAGGCCAATGCGCCGTGTTTCGGCGACCCCTCGTTATATGCAGCGCAGCTCATGCAAACAAATTTTTTTTTTTTTTTTTTTATTATTTTTTTTTTGTTGCTCACCTGTTGTCACTGTTGCTGCTCTCTCTTTGCTGCTCGTCTTTCTTTTTTTGCAGTAGTACCTTCTTTACGTACTTGTCAATACTCTCCCAGTTTCCCTGGCTGCTATTCATCTGTTGTCCAATATTGTCTGCTGTAGGTAGTAAGCCTAGTTCTACCTCCAGTTCTTTTCTTTCTTTCTCCCATCTGTTGCACGCAAAAAATGTGTGCTCC
>NW_022874479.1:0-1572 GCF_010883055.1 Belonocnema kinseyi
GGCTGGGGCCAGTTTGGCATTGTAGCCCATTACTTTGCTGCTTAACTGGTGGTTTGGTGCGTACACCCAGTCTCCTGGATAATAGTGTGGCAGACCGGGTGCGGCTGCGTAACTGCCTTGGTAAACGGCTTGCTGCGCGCGCGCTTCGCGCTCACGTTCTTCACAACCCACCGCGGTTTGTACCTTTTCGTCTTGTCGTAGCTCCCATTCTCCTGGGCGGAGGATAGTTCGACCCATCAGAAGGTGGCTCGGGGTGACTCCTGTCGCGGCATTCTTTCTCCTTCTCAACCCAAAAAGGAGGCCAGGCAGATGGCGGTCCCATGTGCGCTGGTTCCCCTGGTGCAGGCAGAGCCGAAGACCCTTCTTCAGCTCCTGATTTCGCCGTTCGGTGGGATTGGCACGGGGGTGGTATACGGGGGTGGTCCACAATTCACAGCCCCACCGCTGACTTGCCTCGGCCCAGACGTGGCCCGTGAATTGGGGCCCGTTATCGCTCAGGACCCTGCGCGGGTACCCGAAACGGCCGAAGACTTCCTCCTCCATCAATTTGGTGACTTTCGTCGCTTCTGCGGTTCGTAGGGGGAAAGCTTCCACCCAGCGGGTGAACAGGTCGGTTACCACGAGGATGTAGCAGTGTCCTTGGCTGGTGCGTGGATACGGTCCCATGAGGTCAACGGCGACCGTATCCCAAGCGCGCTTTGCGGCTCGTGGCCTTTGTTCGTCGGGCATCTTGCCCTTTAATGGCTTGCAGCAAATGCATAGATGGCATCCTGCCACGTAACGCCGGACTTCTCTAGCCATTCCAGGCCAGAAAAAGTTTTCCCTGATGGAACGTAGAGTTTCGGCTGTGGCAGGGCAGCCAATTCCTTCCACCGTAGAACGTCTTTGGTGATGGAAGGATCCTCCTGCTGAGCCTCTATCACCTCGTGATAAAGTGGAAGCCGGGTTAAAGCGCTTAAAACGGGCACTGTCATGGCGCTTCCGGGGCGGGCAATTCTGGTTGTGGGCGGTAGCATCTGTTCTATGCCTGGCTCGCCAGGCGAGACTTCGTCAGGATTGGGATGCCGTGAGAGGGCATCGGGTAATTCGTTTTCCTTGCCTGGCACGTGTTCTACCGTGCTCGGAAAACGGCTGAGGAAGAGGTCCCACCTAGTTAGCTTGTCTCGAGTGTCCTTCTGTCGCTCTAACCAGGTGAGCGTCTTGCTATCTGTCCGTAGTGTGAATGGACGATCCTCTAGGAAGGGCCAGTACCTTTTTATTGCCCAGACGATGGCGAGGCACTCCTGCTCGTTGCAAGGGTACCGGGCCTCGGTTGGCGAGAACTTGGCACTGTCAAAAGAGATGATTCTCCTTTTGCTATCGGGTTCGTTCTGCATCAGAACGGCACCCTTTCCGCGGGCACTGGCGTCCGTTTGCAGAACGAATCTTAAGTCGGGGTCGGGCCTACTGAGTGTAATAGGCTTTTGAAACGCGGCTTTCGCGGATTCGAAATGCTGCATGCTCTCCGGGGTCATCTTGTAGGGCCTCTTGGTTGATAGCATGTCCGAGAGTGGGGCGAGGATGATCGAGGAG
>NW_022874480.1:0-3900 GCF_010883055.1 Belonocnema kinseyi
GAGCTCCAAGGAGATTATGTTGAAAAATAAAAAAAAATTTACCCAAAAAAAATTGTTTTTATACTTCATTCTAAGGACTTATTGAACTACCCTCGTACATACCACCCAGTTGACGGTCGTGAGACGTGGACATAGGTGCGATTTATCGCGTATATTCTCGGAGCTGTTGTCATTTTTGGATGACGGTTGCTGGCAGTAGGACCATGTAGTGGTTGTTTGACTTAATTTTTATATACAATATTTACTAAATTTAGGTAATTCGATATAATATTTTATATATTTCAGACAATTTAAAAATATAAAAATAGAAAAGTCCGCAATAATAAAATTCGTGATAGTTTCTAAAGCTATTGAATTTAAAACTTCACAAATGTAGACATTTAAAAAGTTTGTAAGTATTAAAAAAATTAATTTTAATAAATACAATTTTTTTTAAATGGAAAAAAGTTTAGACAGCGAGAATCCAGCCCACAACCTTTCGGATACATACCCGAAATGCTTTCCCCTTTGTTTACAAAAATGATTAATTTAAACAAAAAAAAACACACTACCTGGCTCTCAATTGCCAGTGCTTACAGAAATATTGGAGACGGCTGGATTACAAAAATTTAAAAGAAATAGGTTGAAATAAATAATAGAAAATTTAATAATTTAATATTTCAACATTAGAAACTGCAAATAAATTTAAAATTAAGTTTACGCAAGAGCTTCGAAACAGCTATTTTATACAACACCCACTCGAAAGCTACGAACAACAATAATTGGACTCGGAAAAGTGAAAGGGTTTAAAATTATAAACTCATTGAATGAAGGGAATAAATTAAAAATAATTTTTATTGAATCATTTTGATTTGCCTAACAGACTCCCGCATTTACCTATGCTTCCGCATAGCTAAAATCACACTGCTCCAGCAAAACCCAGCTAAAGAAGGAGGAAAGAAGAAGAAATAAATTCGCCTACACAACCACTTGCTTATTACAGTTTCCCTTTGCACTTCTCATATTACAATCTTTTCAAATTCTCAATTCAAAAACAAATAATTCTGAACTACCACAAAATTAAATTACATCAGTCAATATATAAATAATAACAATAAAAATAATAATAATTATTATAACAGACAAACACAGTTAAATATGAAGACATATTCTAAAATTAAGCGTGAAAAGACTTAAAACTGATAAAAAGTCGCAGCCACGGTCTAACACAATCTTAAATCCTACGTAGATTTATTATAATTTGGCTTGCAGATGATAACGGTCTGTCGGATTCAGTTCTGAAAAGAATATTAAAAGTTAATGTCCATTCTTATCAATTTTCTAATTTGAAACACATACATAAAGTCCTACCTTTCTAAAAATGTCTGACTCCCCACTGTCTATTCACAACATGCAAAGCTTGTTGGAAAACCTACAATTAGAATAAGGAAAGAATCAACTGCTCATAAATCTAATTCTTCAATAATTATATTACATTAAATTCAAAAGCTGGTTCAAATGTACCTGGAAACAATCCCAGAACTGCAATATGACAGAAACATTCACTTTCTGACGTTGCTTTCTTCTTTGTCATTTCTTTACTTCCCGCACTCCTCCGTCTTTTAAATTCCTTATACTGAAATTAATTGCATTTGCCTTTGCCGACATCCTT
Source organism: Belonocnema kinseyi (assembly GCF_010883055.1). Taxonomy (NCBI): domain Eukaryota; kingdom Metazoa; phylum Arthropoda; class Insecta; order Hymenoptera; family Cynipidae; genus Belonocnema; species Belonocnema kinseyi. The sequence goes on from NW_022874480.1 coordinate 1,652, forward strand.
CTTGTCACTGAAAATAAAATAATTTATATTTTTATATATTTCAGTATCTTGAACAGTACTTGGATTAACATTTCAATTACATTCGAAAGACAGTTGAAAAGTACCTGCAGTAGTATATGAAAATAATATTAAACTTCCTTAATTTGATTTGGAAAATTAAAAAAATCTTAGGTATTTTAAGGACATGTCTTTAAAGTTTTCAAAATACAAAACAAAATGTAGGAAAAATTGGACTCATTTTAAATTTGAATCACACGGTTTAAAACATTAAAAAGAATTCACAATAATTTAAAAATTGAATCGATTAAGAAATGGAAATAATTTAAGTTGTAAAAAATGAAATTTTAGATAATATTACAAAACATTTCAAAAATTGGCAAACATGAATGTCAAATATTTTAAGGACAATTTTTAAAACTTTTTAAAATTAAAAAAAAAATGAGAAAAATGTTACTCATTTTTCGAAAAAAAAAATATATTTTCGGGAAAGTCATTTTAAAATAAACAGATGCTCACATGGGTTAATAGTTTGAAAAAATTGAAGAATAATAACATTTAAACATTTTATCGATAAAAAATTTTAAATAACGATATTTGAAAACATTATTTCCTATAGAATATTCCAAAAGATTAAAACATTGGTAAAAAACAATTTAAAAATATTTCAAGGACACTTCTTTAAAGTCTTCAGAGGAAAAGAAATATAGGCAAAATTTTAATCATTGTAAATGGTTTACATGAGATGGTTTAAAAGTTTAAAAAAATTAAATAATAATTTATAATTGGATACATTAATTTTTAAAGAATATAACAAAACATTTTAAAACTTGCAAAACATGAATTTGAAATAGTTTAAGGATACTTTTTAAAACTTTTCAAAATAAAGAAAATATTAAAAATTCGACTCATTTTAAAATATAATCCAAAGTTTTAAAACTTTCAAAGATAATTAAAAATAATTTTAAAATTGTATAGTTTGGAAATTTTTAAATAATTTTGTATTTAGAAAAATTAGTTCTTAAAGAATATTATAAAAGATTTAAAAATTGCTTTAAAAAAACTTAAATATTATGAGAACACTTTTTAATTTTTTTAAATTTAATAACAAAATTTTAAAAAAATTTGACTCATTTTCAAAGATAATCAGATAGTTTGAGGGGTCCACCCCGTGTGACAGCCCGTTTTTTTCTTAACTTTTTTGGGGATTTTTTTACGAACGATATCAATTTTTCAATTATCCTAGCTCAGACAATGCGTAACACGTGCTGAATCTACCATAGAAATTTCGAAGCAATCGGTCAAACCGTTTTTGAGATATCATGCCGGCCAATTTGAAAAACGCTGTTTCGAGAAAAACGCGCTTGAAAGTTCTAGAATGCTATAAATAAACAAGTAAACCTAGTCGTTATCACAGCTGTAACTTTCCAATGACTTCGAATATTGGAATATCACTTCACCAGAATATTCCACACATGCGTGGAATTTTATTGGATTAAAAATTTTACAATGAGTTTATATTTTGAGATATTAATTTTGATAAAATATGTATAAAGATTACAAAAATTTTAGAAGAAAAATCGGAAGTATTCAAAGAAAACTTCTTGAAAGTTTTCCAAATGTGAAAAAATGTTTAAAATGACTTTTATAACAAATAATAAAAAAATTTAATGAATAAAAAATTTTAATTTCAAAGATAAATACATGGCTGATCAGTTTTGGAAATAAATAATTTAAAAATTTAACGGATAAAAAAATGTAAATTTCAAAGATAAATTTATGGCTGATCAGTTTTGAAAATAAATAATTAAAAAATTTAACGCATTAAAAATGTCAAATGTTTTTTTATGTGGAAACATTAATTGTTGGAGAATATTTAAAAAGTAAAAGAAATATAGGCAAAACTTTACTCATTGTAAACGATAATCGGATGGTTTAAAAGTTTTGAAAATATTTAATTATAATTTAAAAATTCAATGAATTAAATATATAAAACAATTTATAATTGGATACATTATTTTTTAAAGAATATAACTAAGCATTTCAAAAGTTGCAAAACATAAATCTGAAATATTTTAAGGACACGTTTAAAAATTTTTCAAAATTAAAAAAAATATATTCAAAATTCAACTCAAAAAAAAGAAAAAGATTCAGCAGTAAAAGGGAGAAAAGATGGGAACATGGAGGAAAAGGATGGAACAATGATAAGAAAAATTATAATTGGGAAAGTAGAAATAGCAGTGGTGTGTGTA
>NW_022874481.1:0-1429 GCF_010883055.1 Belonocnema kinseyi
CGGAAAGATAAATTGATTAATTATCACTTGTATTTTATTGATATTAAAAGTGTAGTTTCGAATATAATTTAATTTCGAGAGAAGCCAGCCAAACAAAAAAGTATATCAATCAACATTAAATAAACACAAGTGCAAATATTGCATTATTTTTCGTGTGTTTTGGTAGAAAGAAAATACTTTTTTACCGAAATCTATGGAAAGATAAATTGACTAATAAGCACTTTTATTTTATTGATATTAAAACTGTAATTTCGGATAGATTTTTATTTCGATAGAAGCCCGCCAAATAAAAAAGTATATCAATCAACATTAAATAATCAAAAATGCAAATATTGCATTATTTTTCTAGTGTTTTGGTAGAAAAAAATACTTTTTTACCGAAATCTATGGAAAGATAAATTGACTAAGAATCACTTTTATTTTATTGATATTAAAACTGTAGTTTGGGATATATTTTTATTTCAAGAGAAGCCCGCGAAATAAAAAAGTATATCAATCAACATTAAATAAACAAAAGTGCAAATATTGCATTATTTTTCGACTGTTTTGTTAGAAAAAAACACTTTTTTAGCGAAATCTATGGAAAGATAAATTGACTAATAATCACTTTTATTTTATTTATATTAAAAGTGTAGTTTCGAATAGCATTTAATTTCGAGAGAAGCCCGCCAAATAAAAGAGTATATCAATCAACATTAAATAAACAAAAGTGCAAATATTGCATTATTTTTCGAGTGTTTTGTTAGAAAAAAAAAACTGTTTACCGAAATCTACGGAAAGATAAATTGGTTAATAATCACTATTATTTTATTTATAATAAAAGTGTAGTTTGGGATATAATTTAATTTCGAGAGAAGCTCGCCAACTAAAAAAGTATACCAATCAACATTAAATAAACAAAAGTGCAAATATTACAGTATTTTTCGAGTTTTTTGATAGAAAAAATACTTTTTTAACGAAATCTGTGGAAAGATAAATTGACTAATAATCACTTTTATTTTCTTGATATTAAGAGTGTACTTTCGAATATAATTTAATTTCGAGGGAAGCTCTTCAAATAAAAATGTATATCAATCAACATTAAATAAACAAAAGTGCAAATATTGCATTATTTTTCGAGTGTTTTGTTAGAAAAAAAACACTTGTTTACCGAAATCTGCGGAAAGATAAATTGGTTAATAATCACTATTATTTTATTTATAATAAAAGTGTAGTTTGGGATATAATTTAATTTCGAGAGAAGCTCGCCAAATGAAAAAGTATATCAATCAAGATTAAATAAACAAAAGTGCAAATATTACAGTATTTTTCGAGTTTTTTGATATAAAAAAATACTTTTTTACCGAAATCTGTGGATAGATAAATTGCCTAATAATCACTTTTATTTTCTTGATATTATGAGTGTAGTTTCGAATATAATTTAATTTCG
>NW_022874482.1:0-1004 GCF_010883055.1 Belonocnema kinseyi
ACATTGATGTGAGAATTAAGACATTTGATTAAAGAGTATAAGACATTGATGAAATAATTGAAAACATTTATATGACAACCAAAATATTTGACAAACGAGTGAGTAATAGAGACGACGAAAACTTTATGTGAAATGCGTCGATGCATAAAATAAAAATAATCAATGCAAAATTTGTATCTTAATAACGATTCCTTGAGATGCGAAACGGAAAAATATAAGGTTTATAGTTGTAAATCGGGCTAACAACTAAATTATGTACATGCATAATAATCTAAACTCATTTAAAGAGAAAATAGTTTATAAGACTAAAGATCAAGTAATCCACTTAATCGTGGTTGAATGCTGAAAACTAATCAGTTGGCGTGTAGATCGGCAGAGGGTACAATTGTTTGAGACACCGATCGTAGGATTCCGATGCATTTTTTAAGGTCACCGTTCGGACGATCCCATCCTTTCCAGGATGAGTCTTTGTGATTCGTGCTAACTTCCAGCACATTGGAGGGAGATTATCGTCCTTTTCTACGACGAGGATTCCGATTTCGATGTTGTCTTGATGGACAGGTTTCTTCCATTTGCTGCGGGTGATCATTTCATTAAGGTACTCTTTGTACCACCTAGACCAGAAGTGATCTCTCATCTGCTGTGCATGTTGCCATGTTGACAACTGATTGGCTCGTAGATTGTGATAGTCCGCCTGTGGGAAGCTTGTTAGAGAGGCACCGATGAGGAAGTGTTCGGGAGACAGAGGAAGAAGGTCGTTTGAGTCAGAGGACATTGGGGTAAGAGGACGAGAGTTTAATATTGCCTCAATTTCGATAACATACGTCTGTAATTGTTCGTTAGTCAGTAATGTGTTTCCTACAGTACGTGTTAAATGGTGTTTAAACGACTTCACTGCGGCATCCCAGAGGCCGCCGAAATGTGGTGAGTGGGGCGGAATAAATTGCCAATCCACCTTTTGATTTTTGATGAAATTTTTTACTTCTGGGTCATTATACGTTGTT
>NW_022874483.1:0-1015 GCF_010883055.1 Belonocnema kinseyi
CGGGTCAAATACATGAAAAAAAAATCAAATTCCCGATTCGGTAAAACTCTCTCTGGCTCGAATAATAAAATTCAAAAACTAATCAAATTCCCGAACGGTTTATAATATTACCGAATTTGAACATTTTCAAATAATAAAATTTCCTATATAAAATTGTTTCTTAATCAATATTATTTATTCATTAAAATTACGATAATAAAATATTTTTAACGAATAAATTTTTATTTAATATTTAGTGTTAAAAATTTATTGTTTAAATATAAAACTGAAATAATTCTACAAAAAATGTATAGAAAAATTGATGTAAAAACACATTTGCCTTAAATGGAAGAAAAATTCTCTCTAAATTTTCCTCGAAGATGATAACATTTTCCAAACAAATTTTGCAGGATTTAAATCAGCACTAATTTATCTCAAAATTCCTTTTTAATTTTTTAAATTAACAATTCGATTTTTGGAAGATTTTTTGTAATTTAAAAACAATACCATGTATATTTTCAACTAAAATATGTTATCCAGAAATATGTTTATTTTTTAATTATTGTTATTTTACATTCAAACAATAATTTTCAAAAACTTTAAACATTAGAAAAATTTGTTCTTTGGTGTAAATATTTGATTATTTCAATAAAAAAATTAATGAAAAAAATTATCAAGTATAAATTTTTTTACCACTGGTTTATTTCGAAACTTCTTTCTAGTTTCATTTTTTTGAATTAAAAAATTATATTTTCTGGGAAAACTTTTTTTTACAATTTAAAAAAAAAACTATACAGAAAACCTGGCCCAAGCTTCAGATCTGAAAAAATTGAGTGATACATGTCAAACTTTTCTAACCTCAAAAATCTTTCTAATGCTTTACCGTCATATTTTACGAAGAATCAGAAAACAAGAATTCGACTTCGTAGTACGATGAGGGCAGCACCTCGATAGGGCAGAAAATGTAATGTCCTATATATATATATATAATTCCCCACTCTGACGCCCCGTACCGCATCTACGTTTATAATATCTT
>NW_022874484.1:0-1647 GCF_010883055.1 Belonocnema kinseyi
TCATTGCCTCTGTAAGTGCTTATTTTGAGGAACTTCCGAAAACGCACTTTTCTGAAGGATTAAAAAAACTTGAAAAGCGATTGACCAAGTTTATAGAGCTCCTAGGAGATTATGTTGAAAAATAAAAAAAAAATTTCCCAAAAAAAAATTGTTTTTATACTTCATTCTAAGGACTTATTGAACTACCCTCGTACAATAAGGCATTTTCACTCCAATCACTAGCTCCCTTCGCTTCGTTGAATACTGAGAGGATAACAATTGACCAAATGCATGGGAATCGGTTAATTTTGCTCTATTTTTCGAATATCTTCGTAGAAAGTAATTTTTCTGTATAAGTGCAATTGAAAAATAGTTTTTCTTTTTTAGGGACTATTTAATGCAATAATAAAATGATAATAATTTTCATTCGTGCGTGCGTTAGGTCTGAGCGCTGGTTGTTTACCTTTTGAAGCGCGATTCAAAGTTACATTGAAAAACAATTCTTGTAATTTAAATAAATAATTATTAAAATATACACACGAATGTATACAAATCGTGTAACTTTTTGATTCCAGAAAAAAAATTTATAACACATATATTTGATGCATAACAGTTTATTTCCATTGAATTTGAAAGACTAATATTTCTCAAAATATTTCTTAATAGATACATTTTTTTAAATACCATATGATATTTCAGCAGCTTGATATATAGAAGCTAATTGCAGAATATAATAGTGATAATATTTGAATAATTCTAAAACAAAATTTCAGATTGTTCTTTTCCATTGAGACGTGACAAAACGACGCTTGAAGTAAAAAAAAAGTAAGCATAACTACAATGCAGTCGTGATAATTTATGTATTTATAGGTTATATAATTATATGAATTCCAAGAAAAATACGTACAAAATATTAAAAACTTATAAATAATTATTTTCAATCACTTTTCCAAGAAATTTCTTTTTGGATTGAATGTTTTGTAAAATATAATTTGGTCTTTGGAATTCACTGAAAATAAACTGTTATTAATATAGTATATATCTTGTATTTTTTTGCCTGAAATCAAAGTTACACAACTTGTATATATCCTTGTGGATATTTTAATAATTATTTACGTAAGTTAAGAGAATTGTTTTTTAATGTAATTTTGAATCGTGCGCCAAGTGAGGCCAATGAGCGGTCAGCCCTAACGCAAGCGCAGTAGCTCAGGGTGCCAACATTGGCATCATTGGTTCACAGTACAAACCGGAAAAATAAATCAAATCAGCCGGCAGGAAAAAGTTGGGATATGAAAGCCTCAATAAGGTATTTTCACTTCAACCATCAGCTAACTTCACTTTGTTAAAAGCTGAGGGAGGGAAATGGATAAAAACTTTATTTCTGTAATATATTTGTAATTAATCTTCATTATTATTATTCTATTATTTCATTAAATAGTAATTAAAAAATAAAAACTATTTTTAACTACACTTATATAGAAAAAATTACCTTTTACGAAGATGTTAGCAAAATAGGGCAAAAATGAACTGAATCCCATACATTTGGTCCCCTATTTTCCCCTAGGTAATCTACGAAGTGAAGTTAGCTGTTTATTGAAGTGAAAATACCTAATAGGCTCTTATCTTATCAGTTTGAATGTTCCCGCCGCTATATTTGAAACATTGCAA
>NW_022874485.1:0-1296 GCF_010883055.1 Belonocnema kinseyi
TGTGAGGCAAGCTCGAAACAGATGATTGAATATAATGATAAATTTGAAAAAAAATGTTTTATTTATATTAATTGCACTTTATATATTTTTGAAATTATGAAATTGTACTTACGGTCATTTACAAAAACATAATCGCACGCAAACGCTATGAAAAATCGCACCCGCTGGGGGATTCGAACCCTGCCTAAACAACCTAAAACCTAAGCCTCCGCACGTTCTAGCTAATTACGCTAATGTATCGCTTGGATTGTCTTGATAAAATCTCAGCCAAGATTTTACGCTGAATAGCCAGGGCTAAAAAAGGAATATATTATTTTCTATTTTTCGTTTCATACATTTTATATGAATAGGTGGATTTAAAAATGTTCAATCAAACTACATAAATTTAATTTATTTAATTTTAATAGTATAATCTTTTATTAAAATATTCATTTGATTTGTGATTTTTGTTCAAATTGTAAATCTCGGCAATTTAATGGATTTATTACTTTCAGATGCATTATAAGAAAAAAAGTAATTAAATTTTAAGTGAACCTTCCAGCCTAGAAAAATAATCGAATGATTATAGTTCCACTAAGGGGCCATTCACATAGTACGTGAAACGTTTTTCAGGAACTTTCACACCTCCCCCTTCGCCCTACGTTATATTTTTGCCATTGCTTTTAATACGGGAAATGATATTTTGGCAGACCCCCCCCCCCCCCCCCCCCCTCCTAAACATATCACATATTTTGTGAATGACCCTAATCTGATTTAGTAAAAATCAGCTACGGCGTTTGCGTGATATTGGTGGCAGCTTTCTGATACAGAGTCCTACTATCGGCGAGAAAACTATAGGCATCTGCCTTTGAAGCTTAACAACTCAGTCAAAAAAATGCTAGAGCAACAAAAAAACAGTCATATAAAAGCTGAAATTGTTCTACGTAAATGAGCTTGAAGATGTTTATGTAAAAAAATTGTTGTGTTTAGCAGACTGAAAAATGTAAAAAAAGTCAGGTTTTTCGGGTACATTTAAGGACAGTCAAGTTTAGAGCATTATTTCTTATGAACCAGTTGCAGTTGAGAAATTTAAAAAATAATAAAAATTGTTGCTTAAAAGTACGAACATGTGCAACTATATTATCTTCAGTTCTAATACAGATATTAAAGCGATTCAAACTGCAAACTGTCATGGATAGGCTCTGTATTTATTTTCAATCACCCGGAAGGATGTGTTCGTCTTATTTTTTGTAAAAATCGCGATATTTTTAGACATTTTTATTTGTTGGAAAACAAGTGACAGAAAGCAGGGGGGGG
>NW_022874486.1:0-1661 GCF_010883055.1 Belonocnema kinseyi
ACGAAAAGATCAATTGATTAATAATCACTTTTATTTTATTGATATTAAAACTGTAGTTTCGAATATAATTTAATTTCGAGAGAAGCCCGCCAAATAGAAAAGAACGCCAATCATCATTAAATAAACAAAAGTGCAAATTTTGCATTATTTTTCGAGTGGTTTGGTGGAAAAAAACACATTTTTCCCGAAATCTACGGAAAGATAAATTGATTAATAATCACTTTAATTTTATTGATATTAAAACTGTAGTTCCGAATATGATTTAATTTCGAAAGAAGCCCGCCAAATAGAAAAGTATATGAATCAACATTAAATAAACAAAAGTATAAATTTTGCATTATTTTTCGAGTGTTTTGGTGGAAAAAAACACATTTTTACCGAAATCTACGGAAAGATAAATTGATTAATAATCACTTTAATTTTATTGATATTAAAACTGTAGTATCGAATATGATTTAATTTCGAAAGAAGCCCGCCAAATAGAAAAGTATATGAATCAACATTAAATAAACAAAAGTATAAATTTTGCATTATTTTTCGAGTGTTTTGGTGGAAAAAAAACACTTTTTTACCGACATCTACGGAAAGATAAATTGATTAATAGTCACTTTTATTTTATTGATATTAAAAGTGTAGTTCCGAATATGATTTAATTTCGAAAGAAGCCCGCCGAATAGAAAAGTATATGAATCAACATTAAATAAACAAAAGTATAAATTTTGCATTATTTTTTGAGTGTTTTGGTGGAAAAAAACACTTTTTTACCGAAATCTACGGAAAGATAAATTGATTAATAGTCACTTTTATTTTATTGATATTAAAGCTGTAGTTCCGAATATGATTTAATTTCGAAAGAAGCCCGCCAAATAGAAAAGTATATGAATCAACATTAAATAAACAAAAGTATAAATTTTGCATTATTTTTCGAGTGTATTGGTGGAAAAAAACACTTTTTTACAGAAATCTACGGAAAGATAAATTCATTAATAGTCACTTTTATTTTATTGATATTAAAGCTGTAGTTCCGAATATGATTTAATTTCGAAAGATGCCCGCCAAACAGAAAAGTATATGAATCAACATTAAATAAACAAAAGTATAAATTTTGCATTATTTTTCGAGTGTTTTGGTGGAAAAAAACACTTTTTTACCGAAATCTACGGAAAGATATATTGATTAATAATCACTTTTATTTTATTGATATTAAAACTGTAGTTCCGAATATGATTTAATTTCGAAAGAAGCCCGCCAAATAGAAAAGTATATCAATCAACATTAAATAAACAAAAGTATAAATTTTGCATTATTTTTCGAGTGGTTTGGTAGAAGAAAACACTTTTTTACCGAAATTTACGAAAAGATCAATTGATTAATAATCACTTTTATTTTATTGATATTAAAACTGTAGTTGCGAACATGATTTAATTTCGAAAGAAGTCCGCCAAATAGAAAAGTATATCAATCAACATTAAATAAACAAAAGTATAAATTTTGCATTATTTTTCGAGTGTTTTGGTGGAAAAAAAACACTTTTTTACCGAAATCTACGGAAAGATAATTTGATTAATAATCACTTTTATTTTATTGATATTAAAACTGTAGTTCCGAATATGATTTAATTTCGAAAGAAGCCCGCCAAATAGAAAAGTATATGAATCAAC
>NW_022874487.1:0-1154 GCF_010883055.1 Belonocnema kinseyi
GGATAAGATTGTAAAAAATATATAGATGTAAACGGAAAGATTGTAAGGAATGGAAGTCATGTAAACCCTTAGGGGACACATTATGAATAAAGAAGAATAAAATTAATTTTTTTTTATTAAGGCATCATAATTATAGTTGAAAATTCAACTATTTGCGTTCAAATTTACTTCTTTGTTAAAAATGTTACTGTTTTGTAAAAAATGCATCTTTTGGGCATTAAAAGTGAACAGTTTGATAGAAAGTTTAACTATTTGGTCGACAATTAAAATGTTGGTTGAAAAATCATATTTTTGGGTTAAAAATTCAGCTTTTTTGTAGATAATACTATTTTTGACTTCAAAATTGAATAATTTCGTTGAAAGTTCATGTATTTTGTTGGAAATTGACCTTGTTGTTAGAAATTTAATCTTTTTGGTTGAAAATGTATCATTTAACAAATTTGTTGAAAATTTATTTTTTCGGTTAAAAATTATTTATTTTAATCTGAAAATGTAACTATTCTAGGATTGATTAAAAATTAATCGTTTTTATCTGGAAATTGAACTATTCCATTTTTGTTTGAAACTTTATCCTATACATTGCATTAGTTAAAAGACTAACTATTTGATAGAAAATTAATTTATTTTGTTAAAGAGTAAACTTTTGGGTTGAAAATTGATATATTTTGGTAATTAGATTTTTCTCTTAAAATTAAAAAACTGCAAAATAAAAAAATTGCCTTAAAACCGTCTTGATTCTTTTTTGTTTTTGATTTTCTAAAATCTTTTCAAATACTCACTTAAAATTAACTTTTAAAAATAAAAAATTATTTTCAATTTTCTTAGCAATCACAACAATTTTTGTTATTCTTTTTAAATATTTTACAATTCTCAAAAAGCTTAATTTTGTTTAAATCTGCAAAAATCTACATTGTGTTTCAAATTATTTTAAATGGACGGTCAAATATTGCTGCTCATTAACGAAATATTCATTTTTTAATTAAAAAATTTCAAATTGAATGGGTTAAAAATAAAATTTTCTTAGACTGAAGCAATATTTGGAGTCATAATTGAAAATAATTTTATAAAATAATAACTATTAATTCTTTAATTTTGAACGGATTGAGAATCATCTTGTAAAATCAATTATTTTTCAATTTTCAATACCTTAAATT
>NW_022874488.1:0-1287 GCF_010883055.1 Belonocnema kinseyi
CAATAAAATAAAAGTGATTATTAATCAATTTATCTTTCCGTAGATTTCGGTAAAAAAGTGTTTTTTTTCTACCAAAGCACTCGAAAAATAATGCAAAGTTTGAACTTTTGTTAATTAAAGAAATTTTGAATTCCAGGAGTTAGAAAATTTGACGAGAATTTCAAATTCTCCAATTTAAAAATTCCTAAATAATAAAACTTCCTACACAGATTATGATATTACTGAATTTGAAAAAGAAGCACAACATAAAATTTACGTGATATAATTTCTGAAATAACAAAATATCTGATACTGTAATTTTCTAATTACTACATTTTCTATTTGGAATATTTTCTATTTGTAGAATTTTCAGTCGTCCTCCTGAAGCGGATTAGGTTTTAGGATTCTTGGTGCTGAATGAAATTGCTTGACCGTGGCACTCCTCGAAGACCCGAACAGTGGCCCAAATATGACAATTTGTTCCAAAACAGCCTAGCCTTAGAGCTACTACTTTTCGATCTATTGTACCTAAGTGTATGTGAGCTTACTCGGAAAAACGAATGGATTTTGTTGGCTGGTTAGAGTCAGTGACTTAGACAAAAATCTTGTAAAAGTCAGGAATTTGCTGTTTAAATAATTATCCATGATAATAAGTTAGATAATTTAATTTTTTCAATTAAAGTTTTTTTATTCAGTATATAAAAGATTGTATATTAAAAACTTTCCAAAAGATTGTATTATTTTATCGGCCTGTGAAAATAAAGAAATCGCCAGAGTAAGCTTAATTAGAGTCATCATTTGTGTTTGAAATATCAACTACACTGAAACTTTGATATTGGGTCGATTTTGGGACTGGCCTTGGTGGGGAATTACCCAGATAGAGGGCGGCACACCCATCGCAATTCTTTTTATTCCTATTTTCGGCGTGGCGTCAATGTTCGGAAGAACTTTATCAGGGGTCCGATATCTAGGGTTCAGTGTGTTATGTTATTAGTTTAAAATTAATTTTTTATTTGAAAATTGAACTATTTTGTTTAAAATTTAGTTTTTTTCCTTAAATTTTTTTATTCCAATACAATTATTTACCTAAAAATGTCACTTTGTCAGTTTCTTCTCTTGTTGGTTAAAACTGCAACTTTTCGGTTAAAGATTAACTGTTTTGGTGATAAATTAATAGATTCGGTTTGAAAATGAAACTGTTTTACGAAACAACTCGTCTTTTGACTTGAAAGTTCAATTACTTCTTTTTCTTCTTGACTGAGAAATCTTTGTATGCTGAAAATTCGTCTTTCTGGTTAAAAAATTGAA
>NW_022874489.1:0-1027 GCF_010883055.1 Belonocnema kinseyi
CATTAAAAAACAAGATCCTTTGAAAGTCGATTTTAAAAATTTTTTAAATTTCGATTTACTTTTTAAGAATCATAAATAGGAAATCAAGACATTAAAAAATAAGATCCTTTGAAAGTCGATTTTAAAAATTTTTTTAATTTTGATTTACTTTTTAAGAATCATAAATAGGAAATCAAGACATTAAAAAATAAGATCCTTGGAAAGTCGATTTTAAAAATTTTTTAAATTTCGATTTACTTTTTAAGAATCATAAATAGGAAATCAAGACATTAAAAAATAAAATCCTTTGAAAGTCGATTTTTAAAAATTTTTAAATTTCGATTTACTTTTTAAGAATCATAAATAGGAAATCAAGACATTAAAAAACAAGATCCTTTGAAAGTCGATTTAAAAAATTTTTTTAATTTTGATTTACTTTTTAAGAATCATAAATAGGAAATCAAGGCATTAAAAAACAAGATCCTATGAAAGTCGATTTTAAAAATTTTTTAAATTTCGATTTACTTTTTAAGAATCATAAATAGGAAATCAAGACATTAAAAAATAAGACCCTTTGAAAGTCGATTTTTAAAATTTTTTAAATTTCGATTTACTTTTTAAGAATCATTAATAGGAAATCAAGACATTAAAAAATAAGATCCTTTGAAAGTCGATTTTTAAAATTTTTTAAATTTCGATTTACTTTTTAAGAATCATAAATAGGAAATCAAGACATTAAAAAATAAGATCCTTTGAAAGTCGATTTTTAAAATTTTTTAAATTTCAATTTACTTTTTAAGAATCATTAATAGGAAATCAAGACATTAAAAAATAAGATCCTTTGAAAGTCGATTTTTAAAATTTTTTAAATTTCGATTTACTTTTTAAGAATCATAAATAAGAAATCAAGACATTAAAAAACAAGATCCTTTGAAAGTCGATTTTAAAAATTTTTTTAATTTTGATTTACTTTTTAAGAATCATAAATAGGAAATCAAGGCATTAAAAAACAAGATCCTTTGAAAGTCGATTTTTAAAATTTTTTAAA
>NW_022874490.1:0-1667 GCF_010883055.1 Belonocnema kinseyi
TTTGCATTATTTTTCGAGAATTTTGGCAGAAGAAAACACGTTTTTACCGAAATTTACGAAAAGATAAATTGATTAATAATCACTTTTATTTTATTGATATTAAAACTGTAGTTTCGAATATAATTTAATTTCGAGAGATGCCCGCCGAATAGAAATGTATGCCAATCAACATTAAATAAACAAAAGTGCAAATTTTGCATAATTTTTCGAGTGTTTTGGAAGAAGAAAACACTTTTTTACTGAAATCTACGGAAAGATCAATTGATTAATAATCACTTTTATTTTATTGATATTAAAGCTGTAGTTTCGAATATGATTTAATTTCGAAAGAAGCCCGCCAAATAGAATAGTATATCAATCAACATTATATACACAAAAGTGGAAATTTTGCATTATTTTTCGAGAATTTTGGTAGAAGAGAACACTTTTTTACTGAAATCTACTGAAAGATCAATTGATTAATAATCACCTTTATTTTATTGATATTAAAGCTGTAGTTTCGAATATGATTTAATTTCGAAAGAAGCCCGCCAAATAGAATAGTATATCAATGAAGATTATATAAACAAAAGTGGAAATTTTGCATTATTTTTCGAGAATTTTGGCAGAAGAAAACACGTTTTTACCGAAATTTACGAAAAGATAAATTGATTAATAATCACTTTTATTTTATTGATATTAGAACTGTAGTTTCGAATATAATTTAATTTCGAGAGAAGCCCGCCAAATAGAAAAGTGTGCCAATCAACATTAAATAAACAAAAGTGCAAATTTTGCATTATTTTTCGAGTGTTTTGGTAGAAAAAAACACTTTTTTACCGTAATCTACGGAAAGATAAATTGATTAATAATCACTTTTATTTTATCGATACTAAAACTGTAGTTTCGAATATAATTTGATTTCGAGAGAAGCCCGCCAAATAGAAAAGTATGACAATCAACATTAAATAAACAAAAGTACAAATTTTGCATTATTTTTCGTGTGTCTTGGTGGAAAAAAAACACTTTTTTACCGAAATCTACGGACAGATAATTTGATTAATAATAACTTTTATTTTATTCATATTAAAACTGTAGTTTCGAATTTAATTTAATTTCGAGAGAAGCCCGCCAAATACAAAAGTATATAAATCAACAGTAAATAATCAAAAGTGCAAAAATTCTGCATCATTTTTCGAGTGTTTCGGTAAGAAAAAAACACTTTTTTACCGAAATCTACGGTAAGATAAATTGATTAATAATCACTTTTACTTTATTGATATTAAAACTGTAGTTTCGAATATAATTTAATTTCGTGTGAAGCCCGCAAAATAGAAAAGTATATCAATCAACAGTAAATAATCAAAAGAGCACAAATTTTGCATTATTTTTCGAGTGTTTCGTTAGAAAAAAAAAACTATTTTTTACCGAAATCTGCGGAAAGATAAATTGATTAATAATCACTTTTATTTTATTGATATTAAAACTGTAGTTTCGAATATAATTTAATTGCGAGAGAAGCCCGCCAAATACAAAAGTATATCAATCAACAGTAAATAATCCAAAGGGCACAAATTTTGCATTAATTTTCGAGTGTTTCGGTAGAAAAAAACACTTTTTTACGGAAATCTACGGAAAGATAATTCGATTAATAATCACTTTTATTTTATTGATATTAAAACTGTAGT
>NW_022874491.1:0-2517 GCF_010883055.1 Belonocnema kinseyi
TGCACTGTTGTTTATTTAATGTTGATTGATATACTTTTCTATTTGGCGGGCTTCTCTCGAAGTTAAATTATATTCGATACTACAGTTTTAATGTCAATAAAATAAAAGTGATTATTAATCAATTTATCCTTCTGTAGATTTCGGTAAAAAAGAGTTATTTTCTACCAAAACACTCGAAAAAGAATGCAAAATTTGCACTTTTCTTTATTTAATGTTGATTGATATACTTTCCTATTTGGCTGGCTTCTCTCGAAATTCAGTTCTATTCGAAACTACAGTTTTAATATCAATAAAATAAAAGTGATTATTAATCAATTTATCTTTCCGTAGATTTCGGTAAAAAAGTGTATTTTTCTACGAAAACACTCGAAAAATAATGCAAAATTTGCACTCTTGTTTATTTAATATTGATTGATATACTTTTCTATTTGGCGGGCTTCTCTCGAAATTAAATTGTATCCGAAACTACAGTTTTTATATCAATAAAATAAAAGTGATTATTAATCAATTTATCTTTCCGCAGATTTCGGTAAAAAAGTGTATTTTTCTACGAAAACATTCGAAAAATACTGCAAAATTTGCACTGTTGTTTATTTAATGTTGATTGATATACTTTTCTATTTGGCGGGCTTCTCTCGAAATTAAATTATATTCGAAACTACAGTTTTTATATCAATAAAATAAAAGTGATTATTAATCAATTTATCTTTCCGTAGATTTCTGTAAAAAAGTGTTTTTTTTTTACCAAAACACTCGAAAAATAATGAGAAATTTGCATTGTTGTTTATTTAATGTTGATTGATATACTTTTCTATTTGACGAGCTTCTCTTGAGATTAAATTATATTCGAAACTACAGTTTTAATATCAATAAAATAAAAGTGATTTTTAATCAATTTATCTTTCCGTAGATTTCGGTAAAAAAAAGTGTATTTTTCTACGAAAACACTCGAAAGATAATGCAAAATTTGCACTGTTGTTTATTTAATGTTGATTGATATACTTTTCTATTTGGCGGGCTTCTCCCGAAATTAAATTATATTCGAAACTACAGTTTTTATATCAGTAAAACAAAAGCGATTATTAGTCAATTTATCTTTCCGTAGATTTCGGTAAAAAAGTGTTTTTTTCTAGCAAAACACTCGAAAAATAATACAAAATTTTTGCACTTTTGATTATTTACTTTTGATTGATGTACTTTTCTATTTGGCGGGCTTCTCTCGAAATTAAATTACATTCGAAACTACAGTTTTAATATCAATAAAATAAAAGTGATTATTAATCAATTTATCTTTGCGTAGATTTCGTTAAAAAAGTGTATTTTTCTACGAAAACACTCGACAAATAATGCAAAATTTGCACTTTGGTATGTTGATTGGCATACTTTTCTATTTGCCGGGCTTCTCTCGAAATTAAATTATATTCGAAACTAAAGTTTTAATATCAATAAAATACAAGTGATTATTAATCAATTTATCTTTCCGTAGATTTCGGTAAAAAAGTGTTTTTTTCTACCAAAACACTCGAAAAATAATACAAAATTTTTGCACTTTTGATTATTTACTGTTGATTGATGTACTTTTCTATTTGGCGGGCTTCTCTCGAAATTAAATTATATTCGAAACTACAGTTTTAATATCAATAAAATAAAAGTGATTATTAATCAATTAATTTTTCCGTAGATTTCGTTAAAAAAGTGTATTTTTCTACGAAAACACTCGAAAAATAATGCAAAATTTGCACTTTTGTTTATTTAATGTTCATTGGCATACTTTTCTATTTGCCGGGCTTCTCTCGAAATTAAATTACATTCGAAACTACAGTTTTAATATCAATAAAATAAAAGTGATTATTAAACAATTTATCTATCCGTAGATTTCGGTAAAAAATCGTTTTTTCTACCAAAACACTCGAAAAATAATGCAAAATTTGCACTTTTGTATGTTGCTTGGCATACTTTTCTATTTGCCGGGCTTCTCTCGAAATTAAATTATATTCGAAACTACAGTTTTAATATCAATAAAATAAAAGGGATTATTAAACAATTTATCTTTCCGTAGATTTCGGTAAAAAAGTGTTTTTTCTACCAAAGCACTCGAAAAATAATGCAAAATTAGCACTTTTGTATGTTGATTGATATACTTTTCTATTTGCCAGGCTTCTCTCGAAATTAAATTATAACGAAAATACAGTTTTAATATCAATAAAATAAAAGTGATTATTAATAAATTAATTTTTCCGTAGATTTCGGTAAAAAAGTGTTTTTTTTCTACCAAAACACTCGAAAAATAATGCAAAATTTGCACTTTTGTTTATTTAATGTTGATTGATATACTTTTCTGTTTGGCGGGCTTCTCCCGAAATTAAATTATATTCGAAACTACAGTTTTAATATCAATAAACTAAAAGTGATTAGTAATCAATTTATCTTTCCGTAGATTTCGGTAAAAAAGTGTATTTTTCTACGAAAACACTCGAAAAATAATGCAAAATTTGCACTGTTGTTTATTTAATGTTG
>NW_022874492.1:0-1523 GCF_010883055.1 Belonocnema kinseyi
CCCCCCCCCCCAGCTTTCTGTCACTTGTTTTCTAACAAAAAAAATGTCTAAAAATATCGCGATTTTCACAAAAAAGAAGACTAACACATCCTTCGGGGTGATTGAAAATAAATACACAGCCTATCCATTACAGTTTGCAGTTTGAATCGCTTTAATATCTGTATTAGAACTGAAGATAATATAGTGGCACATTTTTGTACTTTTAAGCAACAATTTTTATTATTTTTCAAATTTCTCAACTGCAACTTGTTCCCAATAGTTTTACTCATATTCATGAAATTTTTGAAATTTTTTCCATCGCCCCTTGTATGAGAAATAATGCTCTAAACTTGACTGTTCTTAAATGTACCCAAAAAACCTGACTTTTTTACATTTTTCAGTCTGCTGAGCACAAACATTTTTTTATATAAACGGCTTCAAGCTCATTAACGTAGAACACTTTCAGCTTTTAAATGACTGTTTTTTTGTTGCGCTAGCATTTTTTTTGACTGAGTTGTTAAGCTTCAAAGGCAGATGCCTATATTTTTCTCGCCGATAGTAGACATTTTTCTCCGTATATAGAAGGGTGGGCAATTGAAGAGTTTCACTCTAACTAGAAATTTTTTAACCACACGTGTCTAGTATCTTGAACTAGAACTTTTTTTTGTACTTTTTGGACAGATAACACGCAATTTTTGTTAAAACACACACAAATAATGTCAGGGAATTTCGAGAATTGGACATTTACAATAAAGCGTAACTTGAGACATCCAGCATCTTAAACATAATTTCGGATTCAAATAACTAGCATTTTTTTAACGAGACGCGTCGGGTAATTTTAACTGGAGATTTTTTCGATTAAATAATTACGATTTAGAGTTGGAAAGATTAATATTTTCGATAGCAAACATAAGGTTAGAAATAAGATGAGTCTGAAGTTCCCAACGTTTACAAAAAACGAAAAAAACTAAAAATAAAATATTTGAAAAGTCAAAATGTTTTAATTGTTTATGACAGTATTATGTGCCAAAAGTCCCATCTTAAAGTTTCAGCCCTCTAGCGTATGTGGAACCCACCCCAAATCAACCCCTAGATATAATAAAATTCGTTAAAAATACACAATTTCGAAAAGTCAAAATGTTTTTAATGATTATTGCTGCATTTAGTGCCAAAAATGCCACCAAAAAGTTTCATCCCTCTAGTGCATGTGGAACACACCCCAAATCAACCCCAGCACACTATAAAATTCGTTAAAAATACAACATTTTGACTTTTCGAAATTGTGTATTTTTAAACGAACTTTATAGTGTGCAGGGGTTGATTTGGGGTGTGTTCCACATGCACTAGAGGGATGAAACTATTTGGTGGCATTTTCGGCACTAATTGCAGCAATAATCATTAAAAACATTTTGACTTTTCGAAATTGTGTATTTTTAACGAACTTTATAGTGTGCAGGGGTTGATTTGGGGTGTGTTTCACATGCACTAGAGGGATGAAACTTTTTGGTTGCACTTTCGGCACTAAATGCGGCAATAATCATTAA
>NW_022874493.1:0-1508 GCF_010883055.1 Belonocnema kinseyi
TAAATTTCATTTATTGAAGGTCAAAAGTCGAAAATTTGATTTTACGTGAATTTTTCAACGAAATGATTGATTTGGAAAAGAGTAAAAGTGTCTCTACATGAGAGAAGGTCATTTAATCTAACATGACGTTTCATATCAAAAAATAAAATATAAAATTCAGTTATTTGAGGTTAGAATTTTCAAATTCCATTTTACGCAAATTTTACAACGAACTTATCCATAAATTTATTGTAAATTTCAGTTAGTTTAGGTTAGAATTTGAAAATTTGATTTTACGAAAATTTTACAACCAAATGGTTGATATGCAAAAGAGTAAAAGTGTCTCTACATGAGGAAAGGTTATTTAATCTAATATGTCGTTTCGTATCAAAAAATAAAATATAAAATTCAGTTATTTGAGGTTAGCATTTGCAAATTCAATTTCACGCAAATTTTATAACAAACTTATCCATAAATTTATTGTAAATTTCAGTTAGTTTAGGTTAGAATTTGAAAATTTGATTTTACGAAAATTTTACAACCAAATGGTTGATTTGCAAACGAGTAAAAGTGTCTCTACATGAGGAAAGGTTATTTAATTTCATGTGACGTTTCGTATCAAAAAATATAATATAAAACTTAGTTAGTTGAGGTTAGAATTTACAAATTCAATTTTACGCGAATTTTACAACGAACTTATCAATAAATTTATTGTAGCTTTCAGTTAGTTTAGGTTAGAATTTGAAAATTTGATGTTATGAAAATTTTATAACGAAATGATTGATACATTTGTTGTAAAATTTTCCGAAAATTAAACGTTCAAATTCCAACCTAAACTAACCTGTAAATTCAGATATATCATTTGGAGCAAAACTCATTAGAGTCTTCATTTTGCCGAAGAAAATTTCTTTCCTTTTTTTTTTTATTCGAAGCTCTCCGGTTTCGAATTTTGAAATTGAGTAGGAAATACTCAAATATATTTATCCCTCAAAAAAATGTTAGTATGAATTTAGCCATAAAAAAATTTTCTCTCGATATCGGAAACAGTAAGGTTATGGAGAATATATATATAGATATATATATTTACCTTATTCGACGGATTTGGCCGTGCAACCTGTCGTCGTTGCACAAGATATCTGTGACTTTCCGCATGCTTGCAGTCCTGGTTCTACTCTATTCTCTTGGGCTAGATCCATGGACGATGAATGAGTTCAAGACCCTTGATAATCACTACGCGCAAGATAATGCAAATGAAGAAAAGATTGCGTATCAATTCCTCCGTTCCATGATTGCACATCGCACACCGTGAAGGCAGATACCATCGCGAACGATAGAGGTTTAGAGATCCTCTCCTGCTAATGGTCAGGACTCCGGACTCAGGAATCACAAATCAATCACAAAATAAGTGGAGAAGGAGCATGGCCGATTGGATCCGCCCGTTTTCCTTATGTAGAAACACTTTTACTTTAGAAAAAAAACCTTTAACTGTTTAGAAACTATTAACTGCTAGTATTATTTATCATGATTAT
>NW_022874494.1:0-1445 GCF_010883055.1 Belonocnema kinseyi
TTCGAATTAATGGCTTCTTAAATGAACGCCTTTATTCAATTTCAAAATCTTTTTGAAGTATTATTTCAGTATAAAATATTTCATTCTTAATCTATTTGGTTTTGAAATAAAAAAAAAACAATTTTCAATAGTAAACAATTTGAAAATGAATTGTCACAATTTCAGAGTGACAAATTTAAACTTGGAATGTAACGATTATAATTGTTTAATTTTTTTATTTGTATTTCGAAGGTAAAAGTATTTCATTTTGATTCTTCAAGAACAGTTAAATAAGCATTAATTTAGAAAAAAATCAAATAAGCTGGAGGTTTCTGAATGTTGCAAAGAAAAGAACAAAATTTGGAGCTCCTCAAGAATTTTTAAATACTAGGAAAACAAGAAAAATTTATGGGTAGATTTAAAATGATTTTTTATTTTGAAAAAGTACATAACTCAAAGAGGATGTTTAAAAATATTTCAAAACATTTCAAAAGATCTACAATATTAGAAAAGATCTGGAAACTCTTAAAACAATTTTGTGTGCAGGATTTTACAAAAATGTTAGGAAAAATGGGAATCAGTCTAAAAGACATTTAAAAGTTCCGAAAAATTATTAAAATAATTTAAAAAGATTTGAAATAATTTAAAAGAGAATAGATACTTTTGATGATTTGGAAATGTTTTCAAATGTTGACTTTTTATTTTGAAAAATTACATAATTTTAAGAGGAGGTATAAAAATATGGGACCACTGACAGAAATTCCGAAAGGGATAAATGAAAAATCCCAAAAAATGAAATCTCTGGCACCTGAATAATAATTTTATAAAAATTGTATTTAAAAATACATTAAAAAACACGTGGGCTTTGAAAGAAAAAAATGTTCTGCCTAAATTTTCTTCGTACCTACATAATAACATTTTTGAAACAAACTTTGCAGGATTCAATTCAACAACGATTTATATCAAAATTTATTTTTATTATTTTTTTTTATTAATAAAAAATTCGATTTTTCAGAACTTTTTTATGTTCTTTTTCTAATACTATGCACATTTTCAAACAAATTTTTTCATCCAGAAATATATATTCGATTATTGTATTCCCAATAAATAAATACTATTTAATAAACAATTTTTTAAATGGTTTAAATTCAGGAATTTTCTCGTTCGGATATTTTATGATTCAGGCATTTTCTTTGGGGATTTTAAAAATTCGGTAATATCTTATTGCCTGGAATTTTATTTATTTTATTTTTCGTGAATTTTCCAATTCGACTTTTATATTTCGGGACTTTTATAATTTCGGGAATTTTATTATGGGTTATTTTTCAATGTGCGAATTTTACAATGTCAGGAATTTTATTTTTCGGGATTTTTCAGTCGCTCTTTCCGAAAAATAAAATTCTCACATCACTGTAAAAATTCCGAAATTACAACATTGCAATGTTATAATTTCGGAATTTTTACAG
>NW_022874495.1:0-1074 GCF_010883055.1 Belonocnema kinseyi
TAGAGCTCCAAGGAGATTATGTTGAAAAATAAAAAAAAATTTACCCCAAAAAAATTGTTTTTATACTTCATTCTAAGGACTTATTGAACTACCCTCGTAGTATAAATAGTAAAAATTTTAAGTTAGCCGTAAGAGACAGGCTTCACAGAAGGATAGCAATAATAGTATTGAAGTAATTTCAGTACACCATACACTACACAGAATAGCAGACAGAATAAATTATTTATTCCCAACATCCCAAAAATGCCGTATACCTTGCCTGCAACGCTGGAGAGAAACCTCTTTTTTTAACTAATGACGAGCGTGCTTTTATTGTGCCTTGAACATCAATGTATATTCATAGAACTGCTTCTGTCTGATATTCACCCTGAGTTGTGTGAGTCTCTACATCTAGAGAATGTTCACTGTTCAGTTCATGCAAACCAATTTTTTACCTTTTTATATTTTTACCAATCAGTGCCTCGTACATATCATATGTTTATTTTTATTTTCATATATAAAAAAATACGAAAAAGCGACCTCACACAATTCAGGGTGAATATCAGACAGAAGCAGTTCTATGAATATACATTGATGTTCAAGGCTGGCGACCCTGGTTCTTTTCACAATCCCTTCAGTTCAGACACGTTGCATTCAAAGAGAACACGTATCTTCTAAAAACAGACAGCTAATAATGATGCATAATATTCACCAGTGATTGTTTTACCCTTTTCCAAGTAGTCAATAAGTATAATTCCACGTGCATCCCAAAAAACTGTAGCCATAACCTTACCAGCTGACTTTACGGTCTTTGCCTTCTTTGGAGCTGGTTCGCCTGTGAAAATCCACTGTTTGGATTGTTCCTTTGTCTCAGGAGTGTAATGGTGTATCCATGTTTCATCCACAGTCACAAATCGACGAAAAAATTCCTCACGATTCCGACTGATGCGCGCCAAAAGAGCCCCAGAGGTTACCACTCTATTGCGTTTATTTTCAGCTGAGAGCAAACGCGGCACCCATCTTGCCGATAGCTTTTTCACGCCTAATTTTTCATGTAGAATTGAAACAACTGCACCTATAGATATCCTTGTGGCC
>NW_022874496.1:0-1039 GCF_010883055.1 Belonocnema kinseyi
CTAAAAAATTAGGTTCAACATAAATTTGTTAAGGAAATTTCTCACCAATTGTGGATAACATTTCATAAAAAATTCTGAGTGGATTTCTGGAAAGACCCATAAAAATAAATTTAAGAAATGTTGTTTTTGTTTTTACATTTACATTAAAGGCAAAGAAAAAAAAACTGTTAATTTTTTAATTCGTATTTCTATATATTTTTTATATTGACGTATAAAATTAAATTTGATTAACAAACTAGATTTAAGAATACTGAAGATTATGAATTTTTACATTGCAAACAATACTTTTACATCAAAATTTCTTAAATTTTCAATTGAAATTTTTTCTTTCGCTAGTAGATGCAAATGCCGCACTATGTGTGGGAATCGTCATAATAACGGCAATGACTAATAAAACTATCTCATCTTGTGTGCGCCAGATACTTTTATTGAAGTATAACCTTCCAATGAACTTTTATTTTTTGATCCCTTTGAAAAATCGAAACTAATTTTTTTGGTACCTGAATGCTAGTTTTGAAACAAAGTACAGACCTACAAAACATTAGAGATATATGTGATGGATCGAAAGTGCCAAACAATTTCTTTTTCATGTTTTCATGGACCCAAACAATTAAAGTTTATTAAGGAGGTTTATTAAAAAGTGATTATTTTGTACAGAATAGTATCCTGGAATTAAGAAAAATTGAAAACAGTACACTTGAGTTTCGGTTTATGGGCAAAATGAATCAAAATTTTCCCTTCACAATTTTTCCAGGCTTAGGACTGGCAGCATCTTTTACTCTTCTATTTCTATTGTACAATTTTCCTTATTTTTTTGCTGGCGTGTTTAAAAATTTGTGGGAAATATGTGTTATTAATAATTCTTTGTTTTGTAATATTATTGTAATATTAATATAAGTTCAAGTGAAATAAATACTAAGATAAGCAAACAAATTTCGCTTCCGCTCGTATACTATTCATTTCACTTTTTTATACAACTATATTCTAATACTGCGAAATCGTGAAGTAATAATATTTCATGTACAGAGGTGGCTGAAAG
>NW_022874497.1:0-1748 GCF_010883055.1 Belonocnema kinseyi
GAATTTTCAACTGATTTTCATAATTTAAGGGAAT
Organism: Belonocnema kinseyi; assembly: GCF_010883055.1. Classification (NCBI taxonomy): domain Eukaryota; kingdom Metazoa; phylum Arthropoda; class Insecta; order Hymenoptera; family Cynipidae; genus Belonocnema; species Belonocnema kinseyi. The sequence continues at coordinate 35 of NW_022874497.1, forward strand.
TTCAAAGAATTAAACCAATTTTAAAAGGGTTATTTAAAAAAAAATTTTAATACTTTAGAAATCTTTATGAAAAGTTCTAGGTATTTGAAAAGATTTTAAAAGATTTGAAAAATTTGAGAGAATTTTAAAAGATTTCAAGGAATTTTCAATTGATCACAGTAATTTAGAATGATATTCTAAAGGATTTGATGTATATTTTAGAATATTTTAATAGATTCCAAGGCATTTTCAATTGATTTAAATAATTCATGAGATTTTTAAGGATTTGAAAGCTTTTAAGGTATTTTTAAATTTGTAAGGAATTTTCAAGAGCTTTCAAAAATTTTAAGCGGTTTTAAAGGATTCAAATTTTTTCAGGATATTTTAAAACATTCCAACGAATTTTCAAATAATTTCAATAATTTCGAGCGATTTCAAAGAATTTTAACGTTTTTTTTCTCACATTTTTTTTTGGTTGATGATTCATCAATTAGTTGGATAAATTTGTTTTCTGAAAATGTAACTATTTTGTAGAAAATTTATTTTCTTTTTGGTTAAAAATTAATTTTTTTTAACCAGAAATTTAACTATTCTATGTTTAAATGAAAAGTAATCTTTTTTAGTTAAAATTTTTTGTATTTTATTGAATACTCTTCTTTCTTGTCGAAAGTTTAACTATGAATAAACATTAATTTTTTGTTCAGAAAATTAGTCTTCATGGAAAATAAATTTCTTTTGTGCAAAGTTCATGCATTTTATTAGAAATGCCTTTTTTTAGTATACAATTTAGCTTTTTGGATGAGAATTTAATTTTTTTATTTAAAATTTTACTATCATGTTGAAAACAATTGAAAAAATTTTTTTCTTCAGTTATGTATTTGATTCAAAATTTTTTTGTCGCAGAAAAGTAAGTGTCTTAGTTGAAAGTTTAACTATTTCTATTAAACCTTAGTCAACTATTCATTTATATTATTATAATATTTTATAATTACAATATTAACATTAATTATATATATATATATATATACCCTGAAATTTTTAAAATCCTTAAAAAGCTCACACTAAATTATTAAAATAATTTGAAAATTACTTGAAATCTAATAAAATATCCGAAAATATATCAAATCCCTTAAAATTTCATATTAAATTACTGTAATCAATTGAAACTTCCTTGCAATTTTTTAAAATTCTCTAAAATTTTTCAAATACTTTACAATTTTTTGAAACACCTACAACTTATTTTTTTTAAGATTTATAAAGTATTTACATTTTTTTTAAATAACCCCTCTAAAATTGGGTTCATTCTTTGAAATTCCTATAAATTATGGAAATCAGTTAAAAATTCCTTGACATTTCAAAAAATATTTCAGGGTATGTTTCAAATTTCAAGATATTTTTAAGCGCTTTAATAAATTTAAGAGATTTAAAAAAATTTTTCAGGATTTTAAACATTTGAACATATTTTTAAAAATATCAAGGAATTTTCAACTGATTTTTATAATTTAAGGGAATTTCAAAGAATTTAAGCAATTTTAAAAGGGTTACTTAAAAAAATTTTTAATATTTTAGAAATCTTTATAAAAAGTTCTAGGTATTTGAAAAGATTTTAAAGAATTTGAAAAATTTGAGAGACTTTTAAAAGATTCCAAGGAATTTTCAATTGATCACAGTAATTTAGAATGATATTTTAAAGGATTTGATGTATATTTTAGAATATTTTAATAGATTTCAAGTA
>NW_022874498.1:0-3868 GCF_010883055.1 Belonocnema kinseyi
TTCAACTATTTTGTTGAACATTATTCTAATTTCGACAGAAACTTTCATCGATTAAATTAAAAACTCGATTTTTTATTTGAAGATTTTCACTAATAAATTTGACAATCGGTATTAATCTCTCTGATTAAAAAATTCAATTATATTGTTGAACATTATTCCATTTTCGACAGAAACTTTCACCGATTAAATTAAAAACTCGATTTTTAATTTGAAAATTTTTACTATTAAATTTAGCAATCAGAATTAATCTCTTTCATTAAAAAATTAAACTATTTTGTTGAGCATTATTCCAATTTCGACAAAAACTTCCATATTAAATTAAAAACTCGATTTTTAATTTGCAAATTTTCAATATTAAATTTGGTAGTCGGAATTAATATCTTTCACTAAGAAATTCAACTATTTTGTTGAACATTATTCCATTTTCGACAGAAACTATCATCGATTAAATTAAAAACTCGATTTTTAATTTGAAAATTTTTACTATTAAATTTCGCAATCAGAATTAATTTCTTTCATTAAAAAATTCAACTACTTTGTTGAACATTATTCCAATTTCGACAGAAACTTTCATCGATTAAATTAAAAACTCGATTTTTAATTTGCAAATTTTCACTAATAAATTTGGCAATCGGAATTATTCTCTTTCACTAAGAAATTCAGCTATTTTGTTGGACATTATTCCATTTTCGACAGAAACTTTCATCGATTAAATTAAAAAGTCTATCTTTAAATTGAAATTTTTCAGTATTAAATTTGGCATTCGGAATTAATCTCTTTCATTAAAAAATTCAACTATTTTGTTGAACAATATTCCAATTTCGACAGAAACTTTCATCGATTAAATTAAAAACTCGATTTTTAATTTGAAGATTTATACTGTTCAATTTCGCAATCAGAATTAACCACTTTCATTAAAAAATTCAACTATTTTGTTGAACATTATTCTAATTTCGACAGAAACTTCCATCGATTAAATTAAAAACTCGATTTTTTATTTGAAGATTTTCACTAATAAATTTGACAATCGTTATTAATCTCTCTGATTAAAAAATTCAATTATATTGTTGAACATTATTCCATTTTCGACAGAAACTTTCACCGATTAAATTAAAAATTCGATTTTTAATTTGAAAATTATTACTATTAAATTTAGCAATCAGAATTAATCTCTTTCATTAAAAAATTCAACTATTTTGTTGAGCATTATTCCAATTTCGACAAAAACTTCCATATTAAATTAAAAACTCGATTTTTAATTTGCAAATTTTCAATATTAAATTTGGTAGTCGAAATTAATATCTTTCACTAAGAAATTCAACTATTTTGTTGAACATTATTCCATTTTCGACAGAAACTTTCATCGATTAAATTAAAAACTCTAATTTTAAATTGAAATTTTTCAGTATTAAATTTTGCTGTCGGAATTAATCTCTTTCCTTAAAAAATTCTACTATTTTGTTGAACATTATTCCAATTTCGACAGAAACTTTCCTCGATTAAATTAAAAACTCTATTTTTAATTTTAACATTTTTACTATTAAATTTCGCAATCAGAATTAATCTCTTTCATTAAAAAATTCAACTATTTTGTTGATCATTATTCCAATTTCGACAGAAACTTTCATCGATTAAATTAAAAATTCGATTTTTAATTTGAAAATTTTTACTATTAAATTTCGCAATCAGAATTAATCTCTTTCATTAAAAGACTCAACTATTTTGTGGAACATTATTCCAATTTCGACCGAAACTTTCATCGATTAAATTAAAAACTCGATTTTTAATTTGAAAATTTTTACTATTAAATTTTGCAATCAGAATTAATTTCTTTCATTAAAAAATTCAACTACTTTGTTGAACATTATTCCAATTTCGACAGAACTTTCATCGATTAAATTAAAAACTCGATTTTAAATTTGAAGATTTTCAATGTTAAACTTGGCAATCTGAATTAATCTCTTTCATTAAAAAATTCAACTATTTTGTTGAACATTATTCCATTTTCGACAGAAACTATCATCGAGAAAATTAAAAACTAGATTTTTAATTTGAAAATTTTTACTATTAAATTTAGCAATCAGAATTAATCTTTTTCATTAAAAAATTCAACTATTTTGATGAACATTATTCCAATTTCGACAGAAACTTCCATCGATTAAATTAAAAACTCGATTTTTAATTTGCAAATTTCCACTAATAAATTTGTCAATCGGAATTAATCTCTTTCATTAAAAAATTCAACTATTTTGTGGAACATTATTCCAATTTCGACCGAAACTTTCATCGATTAAATTAAAAACTCGATTTTTAATTTGAAAATTTTTACTATTAAATTTCGCAATCAGAATTAATTTCTTTCATTAAAAAATTCAACTACTTTGTTGAACATTATTCCAATTTCGACAGAAACTTTCATCGATTAAATTAAAAACTCGATTTTAAATTTGAAGATTTCACTGTTAAATTTGGCAATTGGAATTAATCTCTTTCATTAAAAAATTCAACTATTTTGTTGAACATTATTCCCTTTTCGACAGAAACTTTCATCGATTAAATTAAAAACTCGATTTTTAATTTGAAAATTTTTACTATTAAATTTAGCAATCGGAATTAATCTCTTTCATAAAAAATTCAACTATTTTGTTGAACATTATTCCCATTTCGACAGAAACTTTAATCGATTAAATTAAAAACTCGATTTTTAATTTGAAAATTTTTACTATTAAATTTCGCAATCAGAATTAATCTCTTTCATTAAAAAATTCAACTATTTTGTTGAACATTATTCCAAATTCGACAGAAACTTTCATCGATTAAATTAAAAACTCGATTTTTAATTTGAAAATTTTTACTATTAAATTTCGCAATCAGAATTAATCTCTTTCATAAAAAATTCTACTATTTTGTTGAACATTATTCCAAATTCGACAGAAACTTTCATCGATTAAATTAAAAACTCGATTTTTTATTTGAAAATTTTTACTATTAAATTTGGCCATCGGAATTAATCTCTTTCATTAAAAAATTCAACTATTTTCTTGAACAATATTCCAATTTCGACAGAAACTTCCATCGATTAAATTAAAAACTCGATTTTTAATTTGGAAATTTTTACTATTAAATTTCGCAATCAGAATTAATCTCTTTCATAAAAAATTCAACTATTTCGTTGAAAGTGATTCCAATTTCGACAGAAACTTTCATCGATTAAATTAAAAACTCGATTTTTAATTTGAAAGTTTTTACTATTAACTTTAGCAATCAGAGTTAATCATTTTCATTAAAAAATTCAACAATTTTGTTGAACATTATTCCAATTCCGACAGAAACTTCCATCGATTAAATTAAAAACTCGATTTTTAATTTGCAAATTTTTACTAATATATTAGGCAATCGGAATTAATCTTTTTCACTAAGAAATTCAACTATTTTTTTGAACATTATTCCATTTTCGACAGAAACTTTCATCGATTAAATTAAAAAGTCTATTTTTAAACTGAAATTTTTCAGTATTAAATTTGGCAATCGGAATTAATCTCTTACATTAAAAAATTCAACTATTTTGCTGAACATTATTCCAATATCGACAGAAACTTTCATCGATTAAATTAAAAACTCGATTTTTAATTTGAAGATTTTTACTGTTCAATTTCGCAATCAGAATTAATCTCTTTCATTAAAAAACTCAATTATTTTGTTGAAAATTATTCCAATTTCGACCGAAACTTTCATCGATTAAATTAAAAACTCGATTTTTAATTTTGAAATTTTTACTATTAAATTTCGCAATCAGAATTAATCTCTTTCATAAAAAATTCAACTATTTCGTTGAACGTGATTCCAATTTCGACAGAAACTTTCATCG
>NW_022874499.1:0-1137 GCF_010883055.1 Belonocnema kinseyi
TTTCGAGGAGCCCAAAAATCAGAGACTGTATTTCCATTGGAAAATTGTAGAAAAATTTATTTGCAGACAAAGTTGTATTTACGCGGAAGAGAGGGGTTGATCATTGACTTTAAGGGTTGAAGCCCAAAAATCATATCGGGTACTTTCGAGGAGCCCAAAAATCAGAGACTTTATTTCCATTGAAAAATTGTAGAAAAATTGATTTGCAGACAAAGTTGTATTTACGTGGAAGAGAGGGGTTGGTCTTTGACGTTAAGGGTTGAAGCCCAAAAATCATATCGGGTATTTTCGAGGAGCACAAAAATCAGAGACTGTATTTCCATTGAAATATTCTAGAAAAATTGATTTGCAGACAAAGTTGTATTTACGTGGAAGAGAGGGGTTGATCTTTGACGTTAAGGGTTCAAGCCCAAAAATCATATCGGTTACTTTCGAGGAGCCCAAATATCAGAGACTGTATTTCCATTGAAAAATTGTAGAAAAATTGATTTTCAGACAAAGTTGCATTTACGTGGAAGAGAGGGGTTGATCTTTGACGTTAAGGGTTGAAGCCCAAAAATCATGTCGGGTATTTTCGAGGAGCCCAAAAACCAGAGACTGTATTTCCATTGCAAAATTGTAGACAAATTTATTAGCAGACAAAGTTGTATATACGAGGAACAGAGGGGTTAATCTTTGACTTTAAGGGTTGAAGCCCAAAAATCATATCGGGTACTTTCGAGGAGCCCAAAAATCAGAGACTGTATTTCCATTGAAAAATTGGAGAAAAATTGATTTGCAGACAAAGTTGTATTTACGTGGAAGAGAGGGGTTGCTTTTTGACGTTAAGGGTTGAAGCCCAAAAATCAAATCGGGTATTTTCGAGGAGACCAAAAATCAGAGACTGTATTTCCATTGAAAAATTGTAGAAAAATTTATTTGCAGACAAAGTTGTATTTACCTGGTAGAGAGTGGTTGATTTTTGACGTCAAGGGTTGAAGCTAAAAATCGTATCGTGTATTTTCGAGGAGCCCCAAAAAACAGACACTCTATTTTCATTAGAAAATTCTAGAAAAATTGATTTGTTGACAAAGTAGTATCAACGTGGGTTGATTTTTGTCTTAAGGGTTGAAGCCCAAAAATCGTAGCGTGTATTTT
>NW_022874500.1:0-1362 GCF_010883055.1 Belonocnema kinseyi
ATTAATACTATTATATATATAAATATATACGTATATTAATAATGATAATATTATAATTATGTTATATTATAATAGTCTATTTTTTTCTATTTGAAGGTTCATTTCTTTCGTTGAAAATACATTTTTGAATCTGACAATCAATCAATACCATTTTTGGTTAAGAAATCATGTGTTTTGTTAAAAGGTCGTCTTTCTTTGTAGAAATTAAATTGTTTTATGGAAAATTTATACTTTTTGATTAAAAATTACATTTTTCGGTTGAATTATGAACTATAAATATCGTTTGGTTGTAAAGTCGTTCTGTTATAAATGCAGATATATTGTTAAAAATTAAAATTATAAGTTTTGAGTGGAAATACTCTTTTTGTTTTTAAAATTAAAAAATTTCGTTGAAAGTTCATGTATATTGTTGGAAATTGATCTTATTTAGTAGAAATTTAATCCTTTTGTTGAAAATTTTATCATTTTTGGTCAAAAATGCAATTGTTTGGTTAAAATATCAACTGTACATCCTCTTAGGTTTGAAAGGCGATTATTTCACTAAGAGTTGAACTACTTTGTCAAAAAAATACGTTTTTTTAACAAGGTTTTTTAATTATGATTGAAAATTTAACTATTTGGTTGAAAGTTTGACTCTTTCATTGAAAACTAATATTTTTCGCTTAAAAATTTTAATTTTTTGTAGATAATTCGTCTTTTTTATTTTAAAATTAAATAATTTCTTTAAAAATTCATTTCTTTTGTTTAAGATTTGTTTTGTTTTTTGTAGATTATCAATTTTCTTGGTCGAAAATTCATCTGATTGGTCGAAAATTTAACAACTTTGTTTAAAATTAATTTTTTCTTTAAAAAATTATTTATCTTTATCTGAAAATGTAACTATTATATGATTGATTAAAAATTAATCGTTTATATTGGTTAAGTTGGAAAATCGTTTTTTTTTTTATAGAACATTAATCTTCTTGGTAAAAAATTCACCTTTTCCCTTGAAAATTTAACAATTTTGTTGAAAATTCGTTTTTTTGTCTTGTTCAATTCAATTTTTTAGCATAATTTTTATCTGAAAATTGTACTATTCCATTTTTGTTTGAAACTTTATCCTGTTCATTTTATTAGTTCAAACACCAATTATTTGATAGAAAATTAATTTATTTTGTTGAAAAGTAAACTTTTGTGTTGAAAATTTGTTTTATTGTGTTAATTAGATTTTTGTCCTCAAATTTAAAAAACAGCAAAATAAAAAATTGCCTTAAAATCGTCCTGATTCCTTTTTTTTTAATTTTTAAAATCTGTTCAAATACTCACTTAAAATTAATTTTTCAAACTAAAAAATCATTTTCAATTTTCTTAGCAATCACAACA
>NW_022874501.1:0-357 GCF_010883055.1 Belonocnema kinseyi
AAAGTCCCCTATTTTCAAAATATTGTCTCTAAAGTCCTCTATTTTCAATATTTCTTTCCTGAACTTCCCTATGTCCTAATTTTGGTCTTTAAAGTCCCCTATGTTCAAAATGTTGCCTCTAAAGTCCCCTATTTTTTATATTTGTTTCCTAAACTCTTCTATGTTCAAATTTCTGTCTCTAAAGTCCCCTATTTTTAATATTTCTCCTCTTAAAATCCGCTATTTTCAAAATTTTGTTTCTTAAAGTCCCCTATTTCCAAAAGTTTCGTCTCTAAAGTTCCATATTTTCAAAATTTGGTCTCTAAAATCCCCTATTTTCAAAATTTATTTCCTGAAGTCTCCTATGTCCTAATTTTG
>NW_022874501.1:367-651 GCF_010883055.1 Belonocnema kinseyi
CCCCTTCGTTCAAAATTTTGTCTCTCAAAGTCCCCTATTGTCAATATTTCTTTCCTAAACTCTTCTATGTTCAAATTTCTGTCTCTAAAGTCCCCTATTTTCAACATTTCGCCTCTTAAAGTCCCCTATTTTCAAAATTTAGTCTCTTAAAGTCCCCTATTTTCAAATTTCTGTCTCTAAAGTCCCCTATTTTCAAAATATTGTCTCTAAAGTCCTCTATTTTCAATATTTCTTTCCTAAACTTTCCTATGTCCTAATTTTGGTCTTTAAAGTCCCCTATGTTC
>NW_022874501.1:696-982 GCF_010883055.1 Belonocnema kinseyi
CCCTATTTTTTATATTTCTTTCCTAAACTCTTCTATGTTCAAATTTCTGTCTCTAAAGTCCCCTATTTTCAACATTTCTCCTCTTAAAATCCGCTATTTTCATAATTTCGTCTCTTAAAGTCCCCTATTTTCAAAATATTGTCTCTAAAGTCCTCTATTTTCAATATTTCTTTCTTGAACTTTTCTATGTCCTAATTTTGGTCTTTAAAGTCCCCTATGTTCAAAATGTTGTCTCTAAAGTCCCCTATTTTTTATATTTCTTTCCTAAACTCTTCTATGTTCAAAT
>NW_022874501.1:998-1236 GCF_010883055.1 Belonocnema kinseyi
TCAAATTTCTGTCTCTAAAGTCCCCTATTTTCAACATTTCTCCTCTTAAAATCCGCTATTTTCAAAATTTTGTTTCTTAAAGTCCCCTATTTTCAAAATTCTAACTCTAAAGTCTTCTTCCTACTCCCCTATTTCCAAAAATTTCGTCTCTAAAGTTCCATATTTTCAAAATTTGGTCTCTAAAATCCCCTATTTTCAAAATTTATTTCCTGAAGTCTCCTATGTCCTAATTTTGGCC
>NW_022874501.1:1246-1486 GCF_010883055.1 Belonocnema kinseyi
AGTCCCCTTCGTTCAAAATTTTGTCTCTCAAAGTCCCCTATTGTCAATATTTCTTTCCTAAACTCTTCTATGTTCAAATTTCTGTCTCTAAAGTCCCATATTTTCAACATTTCGCCTCTTAAAGTCCCCTATTTTCAAAATTTAGTCTCTTAAAGTCCCCTATTTTCAAATTTCCGTCTCTAAAGTCCCCTATTTTCAAAATATTGTCTCTAAAGTCCTCTATTTTCAATATTTCTTTCC
>NW_022874502.1:0-1184 GCF_010883055.1 Belonocnema kinseyi
CCTTCACCGCATTGTCATCCTGGGAATTTTCGAGTACACCCAGCAAAAAAAAAATGCCAAAGCGTAAAGCCTCAAAAATTGCAACAAACTCCGAATCGGAATTTCAAAGGATTAAAAATTTTTGTGGGTATTTTAAAAGATTTCAAGGCATTTTCAAAAAATTTGGAAAATTTCAAGGATTATCCAGATTTTAGGATATTTTTTAAAATTCCAAGGAATTTTCAAAAACCTTAAAGGATTTTCCAGATTTGAGAATATTTTAAAAGATTCCATGGATTTTTCAATAGATTTAAATAATTTGAATGAATTTTTAACGAATTTTAAATATTTTTGGGTATTTGAAAGAACTGAGAGAAATTTTCAAAAGCTTAAAAAATTTTCAAAGGATTTTCCAGATTTTAGGATATTTTAAAAGATTCCAAGGAATTTTTAGTTCATTTGAGTAATTTTATGGGATTTGAAAGGATTTTAAATCCTTTCCTTCCTTTAAAGTTTTCAAAATATTTTGGGACATTTTAAAAGATTTTTATAATTTGAAGAGGTTTTAATGGATTTTAAAAAAATTCCAGGGAATTTTCAAAAGCTTTAAAAAGTTTCAATGATTTTCAATATTTTAGGATGTTTTAAAATATTGCAGAGATTTTTCAGTATATTTTAATCATTTGAACAGGTTTTAACAGGTTTTAAATATTTTTGGGTATTTGAAAGAACTGAGAGAAATTTTCAAAAGCTTAAAAAATTTTCAAAGGATTTTCCAGATTTTAGGATATTTTAAAATCTTCCAAGGAATTTTTAGTTCATTTGAGTAATTTTATGGGATTTGAAAGGATTTTAAATCCTTTCCTTCCTTTAAAATTTTAAAAATATTTTGGGATATTTTAAAAGATTTTTAAATAGATTTTTATAATTTGAAGAGGTTTTAATGGATTTTAAAAAAATTCCAGGGAATTTTCAAAAGCTTTAAAAAGTTTCAATGATTTTCAATATTTTAGAAGTTTCAATGATTTTCAATATTTTAGGATATTTTAAAATATTGCAGAGATTTTTCAGTATATTTTAATCATTTGAACAGGTTTTAACAGATTTTAAATATTTTTGGGTATTTGAAAGAACTGAGAGAAATTTTCAAAAGCTTAAAAAATTTTCAAAGGATTTTCCAGATTTTAGGATATTTTAAAAGATTC
>NW_022874503.1:0-1064 GCF_010883055.1 Belonocnema kinseyi
TGTCTGAGACATTGAGTAAAAAATCTGGGTCATCAACCGAAGTACAAGCCCTAGTTGAACCAGGTGGCACCTGGGAAATACTCCGTATTCATTGTATTTTATAAAATATTATATTTCGTATTGCCTTCAATCTTGGCTTTTAGTTCGAGTGTAATTTCGACATTTCGTACATCTTTTGAAACTTGAGTTAACAGATTTCGCGAACAGAATTTTGAACATAATATTGCATTCGTTTCTGATTCATTAATTAACTATGGCCGAACATTCAACGAGTGATACATCATCAATTGTAGATCTGAAGAATAAATTCAATAAAAAGCAAAATACTTCACATTATTGCAAAGGTCATATCTCATGATATGTACTCAGATATACGATGAGATTAATAAACTAGAGTGGAAAAAGCTTTATTTGCTGAGTAAGTTAATATAACTAAAGATTACTAAAGATTCTGAAATAGCGGAAGATTTTACGTCCGAATACATCTTGACCTTTTTTCGAACTGGCCTCTGAAGGTCGTTTGGAGGTCATCTAGAGGTCAAACACTTCTTTCAATCTTTCGGCTGATTTCCTAGCTAGAAACGGGTCTCCAATAAGTGGACCTTTACGTTTTTGGGGTGGCTGATCACGATCCCGGTATCCATATGAACTCAGCACGTCTAAGTCACGGTTAAATGAAGGTCAAACACCTTAATTTGATTGATGCGATTTTGTGACTCCGGATTCTAAAAGAGCGGAAAGCTTTACGTCTGAGTACGCCTTTACCTGTTGGTCAGACTGACAGCTGAAGATCATTTTGAGGTAATCTAGAGGTCAAATCCTTCTTTCGATCTCGCTGCTGATGTGTTAGCTATGAACGGGTCTCGAACCAGTGGAACTTTATTATATATGCTATAAGAAGGGACATAGTGAATCGACATTTTTTATTCCTGCTCCCAGGGCACCTCCACATGGTGACGGTTGGCAGCGAGTCGCCGGAAAAGTCCCTGGGTGAAGGTGTTCAAACCGTCATGGCAGGCGAAAGAAAAAGTAGCCGTACGATACAGGGACTAGAAAACCCAGTA
>NW_022874504.1:0-320 GCF_010883055.1 Belonocnema kinseyi
TAATAGACGCTTTGCGAGATTATTTTAGGGAACTATTCGGACATGAAGCTGTAGAACACCACAACTGCGATGTAGAAAACGATGCGCTAGAAAACTCAATTGCAAAAATTTGGTTTCACTGAGGTTAGATATATAATACTTATTTGTAGGGTAATGGAAATAACAGAAGAAAAGATTTGTGAAGTCCAAGGTGGGTTTATGCCAGAAAGGTCATGTAGGGATCAAATATTTTGCTTAAAGCAAATCCCAGAAAAAAGTTTGAGATTAAGAAAAACGTCTTGTGTGCCTTTGTTGACCTAGAAAATGCATTTAACGATGCA
>NW_022874504.1:375-611 GCF_010883055.1 Belonocnema kinseyi
AAACAATACATACGGGTAGTAAAGGGAGTGTATATATTAAAGAAAATAAAACAAAAACTATGACGTTCGAAGGAAAGAGTGCAATACTAAATATGCAAAATTTTATTAAATGATGAGAGAATTATACAAGTTGATAAACTCGTATACCTTGATAGCTTGTTTACTAGGGACGGAAAGATGGATGAGGGGTTAGGTAGCCGCATAAACGAAGGTAAGAATGTTATTGGTAGAGTTAT
>NW_022874504.1:711-1131 GCF_010883055.1 Belonocnema kinseyi
CCAACGAAGGGATTTAGAAAGATCCCTGGGTCAGCGAAAATGAATATCTGACCATTTTCCATATACAGTAGACTCTACGACACTTCTCGTTTTCAGGGCTGTGGGTCAGGCGAACAGGAGGTGTCAGATAACCCTCTCTTTTATGTCAAGCCGCATTCGGCGCAGTAGGCGTAGCCGGTCGCGCACGTGTGCGTGAAATGAGACAAAGAGTGAGGGCAAGCGAGCAAAGGAGAAATTGGGAAACGAGAAGTGTCGTAGAGAGAAGTGTAGTAGAGTCTACTGTACCAGGGTTATCGTACAGTAAATTCCCTAATAAGTATAGTTACAAAAGAGATATTAAGAAAAAATGTCTGAACGAACAGTTGGAAGAGCACCGGTGCATTATGGGAGCAGCGAAATAAATTGGCGACAGTTTGATCG
>NW_022874504.1:1231-1414 GCF_010883055.1 Belonocnema kinseyi
CTACTGTAAGTTAATATATTTCTATAACAACTAAATGTTCTTCTAATCTCAAGATAATAAAATTATACTTAAACCTCGGGCACTGGCGCCTACTAGGTTAAGAAGATACCCGGCGAGCGGTATGTAGTGGCGCCTAAATGGAAGCGACAATTTGTTCCATAATAGGAATGTTGATTTGTATTT
>NW_022874504.1:1424-1613 GCF_010883055.1 Belonocnema kinseyi
TTCCATTTTTCCTCATCAGAAATTTCCATATTGGCATCAGATTCTTCAATATTTTGACATGAGTGGCACTTGGTTGAGGTGATACATTGTTGCTTACATAGAAATTTAGTGCCGAGAGCGTGCACATTTTCTCTTCACAAGATCATTGACGACTAATGAGAGCATAATGAAAGCAGAAAGGTGTACGAG
>NW_022874505.1:0-1391 GCF_010883055.1 Belonocnema kinseyi
AATGAACGAATCAAATTCATCTTTGGCACACTTTTTTATGTCCGAAAAGAAAGGACGAGTTCGTGAACCAGCCATTTTTGATAAAAATTCAAAAAGTGAGCGTATTTTGAAAATTTTTGAGACCACTTTTTTCAAAATTCACAACTTTTCTGTACGGATATTCACAGTATTCAAACAGACGAACAATTTATCTAATGACTTTTTTCATAAAATTGAAAATTAGGAGAGTTATAGTATTTTCAAAATTCCAAAAAACACACGAAAATGAACTTTTTAAGCCAATTAACGGACGATATGAAAAAATGGCAACAGAAGAAATAGTGTGATTTCTAAAAGCCCTAGAAGATTATCATAACAACTTCTTGAATTTTCTTGATAAATAAAAAAATTTTATTCGCAAGATTGGTCGTAGTTGTCCTTACTACTTTATTTGCTCTCGCTACAACTTTCGATGGTAGGTACTACTTTCAGGTAGTTTTGTTTACTACTTTAAATAGTAAGCGTTACTACTTTAGTTATTAGGTCTTATTATTAAATTAGTTATTTTACAAATAAATTAGTTCATCTTACCACTTGAAGTAGTAATCGTTACTATTATATAATCTTATATAATATTACTATTCAATCTTATATTTTCTTACTATTCATATCATTATATTCATCTCGCTGGCAAGCTGAATTGTCACGATAATGTATTTATACAAATTAGAGTACCTTTTCACGGAGGCCTATTTTGAAGTATTCGTTGAATTTATTTGACACATCGAGTTCGCATTTATAGGTTATCAATCAATCAAATTTGCCATAAAACAACAAAGTAACTAGAAATAAATCCTATGAAAAATATTAATTCCACGACTATTTCAAAACAGGCCTTCGTGAAAAGGTGCCCTAAGCGTAGGCCGTAGACGACATGTACTTGAAGTTACGAACGTTCATATGAACGAAATTAAAGATTTTTTCTCCGAATTTTTTTTTTGCTTAAATCATTTCGGATGACAAAAAATGATATTCCATTGGAAGAAGTTTTCGAAATTTTTATTTTTTGAGGGGTTGAATACCATTACAAATCACCCATTATTCAAACCTGCCAAACACAATTTTGATTGTCGATGTTTGAAAATATTAAAACGTCAAAAATTTTCATTTTTTACCTCACTAATTATAGAGGGAGTGAGAAAGTTCGGCAAGACCCCTAAAAACCACCCTTAATATATCCACACCTAAAATGTTAAAACTGACAATTTTGATTGTCGATATTTGAAAATAAAGAAACGTCAAAAATTCCTTTTTTTTATCATCATAATTATAGAGGGAGTGAGAAAGTTCGGCAAGACCCCTAAAAACCACCCTTAAAATAACCACACCTAAAATGTTAAAAATGACCATTT
>NW_022874506.1:0-1077 GCF_010883055.1 Belonocnema kinseyi
ATGGCGCTTCTATCAACGAGCTCAGGATCTTCAGGGATGCCATTAAGTTTTCCCCGCTTCAAATAAACCTTGGCGCATTTGTCTAACCCAAATTCCATTCCACTTTCCTTAGTGCGCAGTGCTAGAGATAGTGGCAATAAAGTAAGGCAAAAGAGGAGTGGGCTCATGGTGTCGCCCTGAAAGACACCTCTCTGAAACGTGACCTTGTTAGTTGTCACACGATTTTTGCCAGATGAGATAGTAAATCTGGTTTACCAAAGCGGCATCAATCTCTCTATGCACCCAACTGTTTGCGGATGAGTCTTTAAGATTTCCAAAAGGCATATGATAAGTCTATGGGATGTCGAATCGAAAGCTTTCCGATAATCAATCCAGGCCATCGATAGGTCACGCTGGTAGAGTTCTGCATCTTTGCAGACATATCTATCGATGAGCAGGTTCTCCCGACATCCGGCTACGCCTTTCTTTGAATCTCGTTGTTCATACATTTCTTGCCACACAGTTTCAATTGCCCGAACAATCCTATCATTTAGGATAGCTGTGAATATCCTATAAAGCGTGTTCAGACAAGTTATTGGCCTGTAGTTCTTCGGGTCAGATAAGTTGCCTCTTTTCGGCAGGAGTATTGTGTTCCCTTCCACCAACCACTCTGGAATCGGCTCCTCCGACTTCAAATATGAGGTGAAAATACGGGCCTAATGCTGATGGGTTGAAAAAAACTTCTTCCACCAGAAGGTTTTGATAAAATCTGGTCCCGGTGCGGAATAGTTCTTCATCCCTCTTAATACATTTTCACCTCCTCGGTAGTGATGGGTGGGCATTCTTTATCAGATGTTATGAGGGCAACACATAACTCCTTGAAGCTATTTATATTTTCTGAGTCTTCGTCCAGTCTATACTGAACTTCGTAGACTTCTCTCCAAAATACTTCGACCTCCTCTGGTTTGGGTGGATGTTCGGCAGTAACTGGAGGGTCTTGGAAGAGTCGAGATGGGTCAGAGAGAAACTGTTGATTTTCTCTGACCCACCTCTCCCTCCGCTCTTGACTTCTCTTAGCGTCAGATAGTATCCGTATTC
>NW_022874507.1:0-1078 GCF_010883055.1 Belonocnema kinseyi
TCGCTTTTTCCGAAAAATAAAATTCACACATCACTGTAAAAATTCCGAAATTATAACATTGCAATGTTATAATTTCGGAATTTTGACAGTGATGTGGGAATTCGGGACAATTTACAATCTTACCGAATTTAAGAATTGCCGACAGAAAATTTCCGAATTATACAATATCCAGGCTAGACAACTCTCTAATTTGAACCATTAAAAAATAGTTAGTTAAAAAAAATTTGTTTAATAGAATAATAAAATATTTTTACCGAGGAAAAGACTTTTTTAATGTTTAAAGTTTCTAAAAATTATTGTTTGAATTAAAAATAACAATAATTGAACAAATGTATTTTTGGATAAAAAAAAGTTGTTTGAAAATGTCCATTTTATTTTTGTACATTACAGAGAACGTTCGCAAAAATAAAATTATTATTTAAAAAAATAAAAATAAAAGTCGCGTTAAATCAGCCTGTATTGAATCCTGCAAAGTTTGTTTCATTTGAAGCTCACGTGTTTTAAATTTATGTTTGTATCACATTTTTATACAATTATTGTTATTTTAAATTGAAAAAATAATTTAAAAATTAAACATTAAACAAAATTTCTATAATAAAAATATTTGATTATTGTATTTTTAATAAATAAATAATATTGACCACATAACTGTTTTCTCAATTTATGCAATTCGGGAATTTTCTAGTTTGTATATTTTATCATTAGACAGCATTCGGCCTGGGAATTTTCAAATTCGATAATATTGTAAACTGTCCAGAATTTCATTATTCTAAAATTTTTTAATTCGGGATTTTCAGGTTTCAGCATTTTGTTATTTCGGGAAGTTTACAGTATCGAAAGTATTTCAAAAATTTAAAAAGATTTATAAAATTGTAAAAAAATCTTGAAGGTTTCGAGGCATTTAAAACTCCTGAAAAACTTAAATAATAATTTGAATTATATGTATATTTCGAGTCAGCTGTATCAATTAGAATGATTAAAGTTTATTTTAAAATATATTTTATGGAATATGATATTTTTTATGAATGTGCCAGTGAAATTCTGTTCGTCTAATTTTGTTTGCCAATGCGAAACGTAA
>NW_022874508.1:0-1214 GCF_010883055.1 Belonocnema kinseyi
TAAGTCAAATTTTCTTATACACTCATCACGTTTTGAGTATTTTAGATTACGAAGACTTAAATCTTGCGAATCAAAAAACTTGTTTAAAGAGCCATCAGATATGACTCTTGAGAAACGACATTGTAAGTAATTTGAAAACTGACCTAATTTTTAAATATTTTTCACAATGTTTTCAATTTCTAAACGTAGACATTTTGTGTGGAAATTGAATTTAGTTTTTTGAAATTTTGAGATTAAATTATAATTTAAATTAGTTACATTATATTTACTTAAATTTTGTTGAATATGTGTTGGAAATAAGGCATTATTTCTACACCTTATTAACAACAAAATTTTATTCAACAAAATGTAAGTAAATATAACGTAACTAATTTAAATAACAATTTAATCTCAAAATTTCAAAAAACTAAATTCAATTTACACACAAAATGTCTACGTTTAGAAATTGAAAACATTGTGAAAAATATTAAAAAATTAGGTCAGTTTTCAAATTACTTACAATGTCGTTTCTCAAGAGTCATATCTGATGGCTCTTTAAACAAGTTTTTTGATTCACAAGATTTAAGTCTTCGTAATCTAAAATACTCAAAAGATAATGAGTGTATAAAAAAATTTGACTTATTAAAAAACAGGTCTTTAGTTTCTAATAGAGAGATTACTAATTTCAGATTAAACAAATGTTTTAAGAATTTATCAACAGTTGAAAGCTCTGATTATGTTGCTGAAGTTTTGGCATTAGGAAACAATTTTGGAGTTCCTTTAAATGTTAATAGAATTCTTATCAATAGTTTAGTTGCTAATATTGAAAATTCTATCAAAAATATTAAAGAAGATTTAAAATTTAATATTCGAAAAACTGTTACTCAAATAGTTTTAAATCACAGTAATAATAATAAATTTAAAAATTTAGAAAAATCTGTTCAATTAGTTGAAAATTTCAAAAAAAAAATCATAAAGATTTAATTTTTGTGAAGGCTGATAAAAGTAACTTAACGGTTGCAGCAAATAGAGACGATTATAACATTACAGTTTAAAACATCCTTAAGAATATTTTATACAAGAATATTAAAACTTGTGTGGTTCCAACTATTGAAAATAAATGTAATGACATAACTACTAGATGGGAAAATAAAAGA
Source organism: Belonocnema kinseyi (assembly GCF_010883055.1). Classification (NCBI taxonomy): domain Eukaryota; kingdom Metazoa; phylum Arthropoda; class Insecta; order Hymenoptera; family Cynipidae; genus Belonocnema; species Belonocnema kinseyi. Next base: position 1,137 of record NW_022874508.1, read on the forward strand.
TTAATTAACGACCAATATGCATACCATTTAAAAACTCACAATAGTGTTATAGCAAAAGCTTTTGCTCTCCCTAAAGTT
>NW_022874509.1:0-2570 GCF_010883055.1 Belonocnema kinseyi
AAACATTAACATTAAGTAATATTTCTATGAAGCATGGAGTTTGTTATTAAAATCCATTGCTGGTGGAAAATGCGATAACAACTTTTGAAATTTTGAGGTTAGAAATTAATTTTAGAATACAAAAGCGAACTGCTGGTCGCAGAATTAGATAATTTTAGCTACTTTAATGTAAATCTTCCGTATATATCTACAAAAATCTACCATATGTTATTTTTTGCTATGATAGGTTACGAAAATGTAATACAAAAACTTTTAAAAAGTTAAGCTTTTACTGAAATTTTCCTCACAAATTACACAAAGATTTCATTCAAATTTATAAAATGTTTGTTGAAAAAAACAGAAACTATTTTAATCAGGATTAAAATAAAAAATAGCTTTTTATATTTTCATCTTACGTCTTTCTGATAAATTTGTTTATTGCGAACAGTTCGCTCTTGAATTGCAAAATGTAATATTAACCTCAAAATCTCAATAAGTTGCTACCGCATTTTTTATCAGCAATGAAATTTTATAACAAAATTCCATGCATCACAGGAATAATACATAATGTTTTTATTGAATGCAAATAATAACTAAAACATTAACTTATTACTAAAAATACACCAATACTACACTAACTTTACTCAATATCAGAAAAGTACCATTAAACTCCTTGCACTTGACCTTCACAACAAAACAGCTGTATATGATGTATAGGCTTCCAATGTGTTATGTGCTTTTAAACAATATATGGTTTAAGAAATGTGGGATTGAATGAATTATGTTCAGGTTTATGGATGTATCGGGTCTTCATACTTATATTTCTAACAAAAAACACAAATTTTCAACAAAATACGGGAATTTTCAAATAAATAATTCCACTTTTAACTAAAAAAAATCAAGTTCTAATAAAAAATATCAAATTTTAAACAAAAATAGAATAATTCAGTTTTTAGTATATAAAACTTAATTCAATAAAAAAATAAAATTTTCAACAGGTTATTTAAAATTTTAACAAAAACAGGCGAATCTGACAGCAAATAGTAAAAGTTTTAACAAAAAAGACAAAATTTCAATGACAAAGATTAATTTTCTATTTAAAAAAATCTTTTTTAACAAATAATAGAATTTTAAACTAAATTGATTTTCAATCCAAGTACAATAATATATAAAGTCTTCAAAAGAAGATAGTATTCACTTAAATTTAGGCAGGTTCTACACATTATATAGCAGAATCTTTCAGCGACTAACATTTTTTATAGTAAATTATGCAAGACGTTTTTTCTGATATAAAACAAAAAAATGGAATTTGGCCGTCTATGTTAAGAATAATAAAAAACAGATTAATTCTTTAGCCATAAAATAATTTTTAACAAAAAAGATGAAATTTCAATTTAAAATATCAAATTTTAGACAAAAATAGAATAATTTAGTTTTTAGTTTATAAAAGTTAATATTCCATCAAAAAGAAAAAAATTTTCTACAAGTTATTAAAAATTTTAATTAAAACAGATGAAGTAGTAAAAGTTTTGACAAAAAAGATGAATTTTTAATCACAACGATTAATTTTTAATTAAACAAAATTTTCTAAAAACAAATAATAGAATTATCAACTAAATTAATTTTCAATGCAAGAATAATATTATAAAAAGTATTAAAAATAAAATAGAATTTACTTATAACCAGGCAGGTTCTACACATTATTTAGCAGAATCTCTCAGCGATTAAAATTCTTTTATAGTAAATTATGCAAGACGTTTTTTCCTATCTGTGACAAAAAAATCGAATTTGGGTATCTATGTTAAGAATAATAAAAAACAGATTAATTTTTCACCCATAAAATAATTTTTAACTAGAAAGATGAAGTTCCAACAAAAAAAATATCAAATTTTAAACAAAAATAGAATAATTCAGTTTGTAGTTTATAAAAGTTAATATTCGATCGAAAAAATGAAATTTTTTACAGATTATTTCAAATTTTAATTAATAGAGATGAATTTGACACCAAATAGTAAAAGTTTTAACAAAAAAGATGATATTTCAAGCACAAAGATTAATTTTCTATTTAAAAAAATTGTTTTAAACAAATAATAGAATTCTCAATGAGAGAACAATACTATCAAAAGTATTTAAAATAAAATAGAATTCACTTAAAATCAGGCAGGTTCTACACATTATTTAGCAAAATCTTTCAGCGACTAACATTTTTTTATAGTAAATTATGCAAGACGTTTTTTCTGATATAAAACAAAAAAATGGAATTTGGACATCTATGTTAATAATAATAAAATACAGATTAATTCTTTAAACATAAAATAATTTTTAACAAAAAAGATGAAGTTTCAATTAAAAATATCAAATTTTAGACAAAAATAGAATAATTTAGTTTTTAGTTTATAAAAGTTAATATTCAATCCAAAAAATGAAATTTTCTACGGGCTATTAAAAATTCTAATTAAAATAGATGAACTTGACACCAAGTAGTAAATGTTTTGACAAAAAAGATGAATTTTTAATCACAACGATTAATTTTTAATTAAACAAAATTTTCTAAAAACAAATAATAGAATTATCAACTAAATTAATTTTCA
>NW_022874510.1:0-1029 GCF_010883055.1 Belonocnema kinseyi
CATTATCATAATTTATGATCGCTAATATTACACGCAGAAAATATATTATTGAGTAGGCTTTACTACGCACGTTGCGTAAAACGGGGATATAGAGGCTTTTGATGAAACGTTCTAAAGCAGTTGAGTTAAACGAATTCTATTTGAGAAAAATGAAAAAAAATATAAAACTTTTTTCCCTCGATACCAAGACTCGAACGCTGATCCCTTAGGTTTGAAATTCAAAACTCTAACTACTGCGCTACGAACCTGATAACTAATCTTTTTCTCGAGTATTTGACGTCAAACCCGTCACTTTCTTTTGCGCTCAATTTACTCTTCCAATTTCCCTGGAAAAACAACTCGTTTTATGCAACTTTAGGTATTCCCTCAAAGGTTAATAGAAGACTTAAAAAGGTGTTTTTCAGTAAACTCAGTAAACACGCAAAACATTACCAAACTCTCTCTAAATTATGTTAAACTTTCTGTTTGTAGTCTAAAGACACGATAACTTTCAAAGTAATTTGCTAATACCATGCTTTATCGGTTCTAAGTATCAACAATGACTGTGCTTGAAGTAGTTTGAGAATTTTTTTACGCCATAGAAATGAAAAATAAAATCGACTATTAAAATTATAGTAACTTTGAGGCGATGTCAGCGTCACCTTAAAAATTTATTTTTTATTTTTGCCAAATCAAAGTTATATTTACACGAAACGCGATTTCGAGTTGAAAATTTAGGGAATTAAATGAGAAGCACGAAAAAACGTTTTTCTAGTCCAAATTTCTATAATTATGAAAAAAGCAAAAAAAAAATGGTTACAAAAAAAACTTTTTATAATATAAAAAATTTAGAACCAGAAATTTCTAATTATATTATTTATGATTATTTATTATTATTACATTAAACTTCCAAACAAATGCTACATTATATTTTTTTATATTTAAACTATACAATTTTTTAAAACAATGGTCCATCGAAAAAGTTTCTCTCCTTGAAATGACCTACAAAACCATCAAAGGTACGACTTTATTATACATCTAAAAGTAAGT
>NW_022874511.1:0-1782 GCF_010883055.1 Belonocnema kinseyi
TTACACAAATTAACATTCTTAGGATCAGATCATTTTTAATCAAAGAAATTCCAGCAAGCACATTAATATTCAGCAAAAAATAATTGAAAAAATAAATTTTCATGGAAAGGTTTAATCTGTTTAATAATAGTTTAGTAATAAAGAGTAATACTGCAACAAGAGATTTCATTTTCGATAAACAAACAGTTAAATTCGACCAACAAGAATATATTTTAAGGAAAATAGTTAAATCTTGAAAAACAGATTAATACTGAACCAAAGAGTTGTATTTTTTTAACCAAAAAGAAGACATTTATATCAAAAGATATAACATTTCAAACCAAAAATACCAATTTTTAACAAAATCCTTTGGTTTTCAACAAAAGGAGATTGTTCAGTCAAGAAGAAAAATAATGTCTACCAAGTTGTTGAATTTCCAACAACAAAAATTGAATTTTTATAAAAATATTTTCTATTTCTATCCAAAGATGTGAATATTGAACCAAAAAATGACTTTTTAACGAAATACGTAAATTTTCAACTGAATAGTTTAATTTTCAACTAAAAAAGGTTAATTTTCAACCAAAAATGAAACAATTAAATAGACAATTGAAAGATTTAATTTTCTACAAAAAAAAAACAACATATTTTCACAAAAAAATTAAATGTTCAATCAAACAGATGAATCTTTAGTAAAAAAAATCACTAAAAAGCTTAATTTTTAGAAAGAAAGAATTTGTTAGGTAAATTATCGAAGAAAAGTTTATTACTTAAGGGAATGTGATACTTACAGTTTCCCCGGCTTTTTTTCCACAAAAATGAAAATTTTTGAAAACTGAATTCGGAGATGCTATAAAATATCATAACGGACGTCCCCGGGCTCTTTTTTGAGGGATAATAACAAAAAAATTCAGTGTGCTAAATAAAAATTTTATGCATTATTTTGAGGTTACGTCGTTTTTCATCTCTGCCTTTCCGATAATCTGGAGATTATTTATGAAATAAACTTTTTTGTTTGCCTGCAAATAAGGTTAGTTTCGGAAGATTGGTTACTATGTTTATGTGTAAGTCCAAAGTTTTCGAACAAAAATATTGTGTAGTTTGGAAGTAACGCTAGGGTGAAAGTAACACACATAACCTCGAAATATACACGCACGTTGTTAGCAATATCAAAAAATTTTTGATAACAAAAATTAGCATTAGCATGTTCGCTATCATTTCCCTAATTTTTAAGGCAAAATATTTCTTATCCTAGGAAAAAAGCCGGGGGAATCTAACACTGAAAAAATCGATACTAATTCCTAAGCGATATGCAAATTAATTACAATTTGCTAAATAAAACTTTTTTGAAGTAACCTACAAAAAAAGTGTGTGGGGACGTCCGTTAGCATATTCGCTGTCATTTCCCGAGTTTTGAAGACAAAATATGTATTATTCTAGAAAAAAAGGCGGGGGAACCTAAAACCAACGATATTATAAACGTAGATGCGGCGGTGCGGGCTTAGTTGCCCGCCATAAATATAGACGGCGCGTCCGGCGAAAAAAATCACTTCCCCTCTACCCAACGCTCCCCTTAGAAGGCTCACATCGATATAGTTTGCCAAGAACCATTTGGATTGAAAGTAAATTGCCAATTAAAACATTTTTACATTTATAACTTTGCAAAACTCGGTTGTTTTAATAAATACCACACATATAAGGCGATGAGTAATTTATATTACGGTATCATATATTTTCCACTAATTCTAAAATTATTAATTAAATTTTCATTCTATATATTGTCTATATATAGTTCTTTAATAT
>NW_022874512.1:0-1420 GCF_010883055.1 Belonocnema kinseyi
TTTCAAAAGATTTACAATATTAGAAAAAATCTGGAAGCTCTTAAAACAATTTTGTGTGCAAGATTTTACAAAAATGTTAGGAAAAATGGGAATCAGTCTAAAAGACATTTAAAGTTCCCAAAATTTTTAAAAATAATTTTAAAAGATTTGAAATAATTTAAAAGAGAACAGATACTTTTGATGATTTTGAAATGTTTTCAAATGTGCTTTGAAAGGAAAAAATGTTCTGTCTAAATTTTCTTCGTACCTACGTAATAACATTTTTGAAACAATTTTTGCATGATTCAATTCACTAGTTCGTATATCTTAGGATTCAGGCATTTTCTTTGGGGATTTTTAAAATTCGGTTATATCTTATTGTCTGGAATTTTATTGATTTTATTTTTCGTCAATTTTCCAATTCGTCTTTTATATTTCGGGACTTTTATAATTTCGGGAATTTTATTATTGGTTATTTTTCTATGTACGAATTTTACAGTGTCAGGGATTTTATTTTTCGGGATTTTTCAGTCGCTTTTTCCGAAAAATAAAATTCCGACATCACTGTGAAAATTCCGAAATTATAACATTGCAATGTTATAATTTCGGAATTTTTACAGTGATGTGGGAATTTTATTTTTAATTTTCCAATTCGGGACTTTTATATTTTGACAATGCATTGTCGAAATATAAAAGTCCCAAATTGGAAAATTCTCGACAATTTACAATCTTACCGAATTTAAGAATTGCCGACAGAAAATTTCCGAATTATACAATATTGTGGCTAGACAACTCTCTAATTTGAACAATTAAAAACTAGTTGGTTAAAAAAACTTTTTTAATAGAATAATAAAATATTTTTACCGAGGAAAAAACTTTTTAATGTTTAAAGTTTCTAAAAATTATTGTTTGAATTAAAAATAACAATAATTGAACAAATGTATTTTTGGATAAAAAAAAGTTGTTTGAAAATGTCCATTTTATTTTTGTACATTACAGAAAACGCTCGCAAAAATAAAATTATTATTTAAAAAAATAAAAATAAAAGTCGCGTTAAATCAGCCTGCATTGAATCCTGCAAAGTTTGTTTCATTTGAAGCTCGCGTGTTTTAAATTTATGTTTGTATCACATTTTTATACAATTATTGTTATTTTAAATTTTAAAAAATATTTTAAAAAATTAAACATTAAACCAAATTTCTATAATAAAAATATTTGATTATTGTATTTTTAATAAATAAATAATATTGACCACATAACTGTTTTCTCAATTTGTGCAATTCGGGAATTTTCTAGTTTGTATATTTTATCATTAGGCAGCATTGGACCCGGAGTTTACTTTTATTATTCGGGAATTTTCAAATTCGATAATATTGTAAACTGTCCAGAATTTCATTATTCTAAAATTTTTTAATTCGGGATTTTCAGGTTTCAGCATTTT
>NW_022874513.1:0-1456 GCF_010883055.1 Belonocnema kinseyi
GGGTCGCTCACTGGCCATGAGCGATTTCCGGCTGCGGGTGGCAGCGAAATGAGTGCACGAACCTCCCCTCCCTCCTCTGGTTACGGAAGTGCGGTGAGGGCAAGGGGCTTTGGCACCTCCGGAAGAAAGCGCTTGACTGAAAGAGAGGCTGACGGAATGGGAAGAGAGATGGCCAGCTTTGGCGACGGCTCTTCCATTTCGAGAAGGGAAGGAACTGCTTACTGTGGTTGCCTGTCCCTGGTGGAGGTGTCCTCGATGGAGAAGGCACGGTCCCCGGGAAGGAGGTTGCGTCCTATGGGCACCTGCCTTCCAGTGGGGGTAATTGGTGGACCAGCTGGCCACGCGGAAGACTTAGGTGGGCCCGCAGAGCTTTTAAGAGACCACGCGGAAGACTTAGGTGGACCCGCAGAGATTTTGAGAGACGAGGCGGAAGACTTAGGTGGACCCGCAGATTTTTTGAGAGACCATGCGGAAGACTTTGGTGGACCCGCAGATTTTTTGAGAAGCAACGAGAGAAATGTTGCTTGTACGACTGCTGAGATCTTAGTTGAAGATCCTGATGATGAAGTTTTGAGTAAAAAGGAGGCAGGAAAATTAAAAGGAATTTGGGGAAATATTTTAAAAGGTAGAAATGAGACTGATGACGCAAACGAGACACTCAAGAAACGTATGAAATTGAATGAAAGCGCTTCGGCAGAGGCAACACATATTTTGCACGCAGGGTCAAAACAGGGAAATTCGATACTTACTCCTTTATTTCAGTTGCGTCGAGATAAAGTTTGGATAAGGGATGATAATATACTAAATTTTGCGTCATGTGATGGGGTAATTACTACACCCTTGGGTAGAGAATTGCTGAACAATTCCATAATTAATCACTCGAACTTGAAAGATTCAGACTTAGAAATCGGTTACGTCACATCGGTTGTGCATGAAAAGCGTATGGTTTATAACTTGTTCATTAGAGAGAAATTTGATTCTAAAGTTTTTGTAAAAAACATTGAGACTGCAGTAATAACGCTGAGAGAGGCGATGGAAGCTACCAATACTAAAACTTTTAGTTTGTCACGCGAAGGGAATGGATTTGATAAATTATCCTGGTCAGTTATTGAAAAAATTTTTAGAACGCATTTTGGTAGAGGAGGTTACGAGATTACAGTATTTACAGGCGAAGTTGAAATTCCAGAGGTGGAAAAGCGTATGGAAATTATTAAAGAGTGTCATGATTCAACCGTGGGTGGTCATAAGGGTGAGACCAAAACCTTGGAAAGAGTTCGTGAAAGATTTTATTGGAAAGGTATGAGAGATGACGTAAGAGATTATGCAAAAACATGTGAGACATGTCAAAAGCGAGAACTGACAAGAGTAAAGACAAAAATGCCTATGCGGATCACTGACACTCCTACTAGAGTTTTTGAGAAAGTACAAATTGATATTGTTGGCCCTATGCCCGTAA
>NW_022874514.1:0-2030 GCF_010883055.1 Belonocnema kinseyi
AAAAAAAATTCCTCGGTCGCTAGGACTCGAACATTCGCTCCTTAGTGGAATGTGATTTCTAGTCAGACACCACAGGAGATCTGATTTTTAGTCAGACGCCTCTGCCACGCGGCTACAGCTGCGGATATTATTTCGGATGTGATTTTAGCACACAATCTTCTCCCGCAATACAACTTAAGCAAAAATTTCTCATACCGCTGTGCAAAAAATCGAAAATCCAAAAATTTTCAGATTATGTTCCTGTTCTCAATTCTGGATCCTGAGAAATTTTTAATACACATAATATCATGGATCAGCAAATGTCATCTTTTAGTTATTAACCCTGGTTCTTCCCTCAATTGCAGAGAGACTATTAATTTGCAACTTTTTTCCGATAATATTACAAATAAATGGCTAGCTTATGAGCGCCGTGCAAATAGATGGACGATTGTTTGTGCTAAAATTAAGAGAGCGTAAAGGTAACAAGACAAAATATATTTCATAGCGTTATGGAAATATACAATCAAAATTCATAGAAACTTGAGAGATACGTTGAAAAAGATATTCTGCTATATAGTCAAAAAAAAAAAATTCCTCGGTCGCTAGGACTCGAACATTCGCTCCTTAGTGGAATGTGATTTCTAGTCAGACACCACAGGAGATCTGATTTTTAGTCAGACGCCTCAGCCACGCGGCTACAGCTGCGGATATTATTTCGGATGTGATTTTAGCACGCAACCTTCTCCCGCAATACAACTTAAGAAAAAATTTCTCATACCGCTGTGCAAAAAATCGAAAATCCAAAAATTTTCAGATTATGTTCCTGTTCTCAATTCTGGATCCTGAGAAATTTTAAAAACACAAAATATCATGGATCAGCAAATGTCATCTTGTAGTAATTAACCCTGGGCCTTCCTTCAATTGCAGAGAGACTATTAATTTGCAACTTTTTTCCGAAAATATTACAAATAAATGGCTAGCTTATGAGCGGCGTGCAAATAAATGGACGATTGTTTGTGCTAAAATTAAGAGAGCGTAAAGGTGACAAGACAAAATAGATTTCATAGCGTTATGGAAATATACAATCAAAATTCATAGAAACTTGAGAGATACGTTGAAAAAGATATTCTGCTATATAGTCAGAAAAAAAAATTGCTCGGTCGCTAGGACTCGAACATTCGCTCCTTAGTGGAATCTGATTTCTAGTCAGACACCACAGGAGATCTGATTTTTAGTCAGACGCCTTAGCCACGCGGCTACAGCTGCGGATATTATTTCGGATGTGATTTTAGGACACAATCTTCTCCCGCAATACAACTTAAGAAAAAATTTCTGATACCGCTGTGCAAAAAATCGAAAATCCAAAAATTTTCAGATTATCTTCCTGTTCTCAATTCTGGATCCTGAGAAATTTTAAAAACACATAATATCATGGATCAGCAAATGTCATCTTTTAGTAATTAACCCTGGTTCTTCCTTCAATTGCAGAAAGTCTATTAAATTGCAATTTTTTCCGAAAATATTAAAAATGAATGGCTAGCTTATGAGCGGCGTGCAAATAAATGGACGATTGTTTGTGCTAAAATTAAGAGAGCGTAAAGGTGACGAGATAAAATATATTTCATAGCGTTATGGAAATATACAATCAAAATTAATAGAAACTTGACAGATACGTTGAAAAAGAGATTCCGCTATATAGTCAGAAAAAAAAATTGCTCGGTCGCTATGACTCGAACATTCGCTCCTTAGTGGAATCTGATTTCTAGTCAGACAACAAAGGAGATCTGATTTTTAGTCAGACGCCTCAGCCATGCGGCTACAGCTGCGGATATTATTTCGGATGTGATTTTAGCACACAATCTTCTCCTGCAATACAACTTAAGAAAAAATTTCTCATACCGCTGTGCAAAAAATCGAAATCCAAAAATTTTAAGATTATGTTCGTGTTCTCAATTCTGGATCCTGAGAAATTTTAAAAACACATAATATCATGGATGAGCAAATGTCATCTTTTAGTAATTAACCCTGGGCCTTCCTTCAATTGCAGAAAG
>NW_022874515.1:0-2050 GCF_010883055.1 Belonocnema kinseyi
GAAGCAATATGCATATACGTATACTTAATTTAATATACCATTATCTTGTAAAATAATATACATGTATAGTAAAATAGAGTGCATAAAAGTTGAAAGTTCTTTAATGTATTCAAGTCTTGTAAAATATTTAAAACCACAATAATAACCTACAATTCATCGACTAAATTCTTATTTATAATCAAAGTGCGACGTACGGGTGGGGTTTAAACTTCCAAACATTTTTTAAAATGCACCTAAGTTGCATGGAATAACATTAGTTAAAAATGTCCCCACATTAGAGAAGAAACCAAAAAAAATGGTAGAAACAAAGGATTTCTAGATTAAATCTTGTATTGCAAAACTTATATTGCAAGCCGTATTGCATGAAAAATTGGACATTAATTAGACATTAATTTTTAAGAAATAAAAAAAATCATGAAAATGGTTCAATCCTAATTGAACAAGATAAGATTTTAACAAAGAAAAACTAATTTCTACCAGAAAAAACAATTTGCCAAATGAAAAAATTAATTTTTAATTAAAAATATAATTTTTCATCCTGAATTTGGGCAGTTGAATTTTTAATCAATTTTTAACAATATAGTTGAACCCTAATCAAAAAGATCAGTTTTCAAACAAATAGTGCAGTTTTCAACTAAAAAAGATAAATTTTTAATTAAAAATATTAAGATATAAAACCAGAAATAGGATAATTCCTTTTTGGTTAAAAGAATTAATATTTAACAACAAACAATTAAATTTTCAAGGAAGTAGTTTTATATTTCTAACGCAATAGAATCCTCGAAACAAAGATGAAATTTCAATTGAGAAGTTTATTTTTCTGCCAAATATAACGATTTTTTAACAAAATTCTGAATTTCTAAATACTGCATCAAAACAGATAAAATTATTTCCAAATAGTTCAATCTTTAACGAAAAACAACGATTTTAAACCAAAAGGATTAATTTTCTACCTAAATTTTTAAAAAATAACTCAATTCTTAATGAAAATTATTCATTTTCATGCAATAATATTACGTTTCTATAAAAAATTACGAATTTTCTACAAAATCTAGAAAGTTTCAAACAAATATATGATTTTTATCTTTAAAAAATATCATTTTTAAGCCAAAAGTAATATAAGTAGATTTTATCATTACAGAAATTAATAAAAAAAGAATTTGAAGAAAATAGTTGAATTTTCAATCAAAGGTTCAACTTAAAGAAGTGATATTAAAAAAAGCTGAGTTCTCAACCAAAACAGATTGCAATTAAAAATATCAATACGTTTTTAACCAAAAATGGAAAGTTACATTTTCACTTCAATAAATTCATGTTGAGAAAAAATAATTGCCACAAAAATGGTTGAATCCTAAATCAGCAATAACAATTTGGAAACAAGAATATTAATTTTATACTAAAAAAAGACGAATTTTTAACAAAATTTATAAATTTTTAAACAAGTAGTTAGATTTTTAACTTCAAGATTAAACTTTAATTTAATATATTAATTTTTCACCAAAAATGTCATAGTTTAATTTTTGGTTGAAAAAAATTAATTTTCAACAGAAAAAAGTGTTATAAAAATTATTTCAAAGGAGATCGAATCCACTGACCAGTAGACAGATAATGAATGCATATGTATATCTGCAACTGTAATTTGGTAGTTGTGAATTATCTTTTTTTAAAGCTCCTTTGTTGGGGACTCAATTATTTTGTTTAAGATTTGTATTTTTCGTTTGCATTCGACTACTTGGTTAAATTTTAAACTAAATGAGTAACAATGGATCTTTTTTGGCTTGAAGATTCATCATTTTAGTTGGAAATTCTTTCTTTTTTTGGTTGAGAATTAATCTTTTTTGTTGAACATTTCTCTAATTGCTTGAAGGCTGAACGACCTTTTACAAATTAATCTATTTTATAGAAGATTCATTATTTTATTTAAAAATATGTCTCTGGTTAAAAAATTAAAAATTTTCTTGAAATGAATTTTTTTATTCAATTCAGCTGTTGTTGTTTTAGAATAATCAAATTTTTTAGTTTTTGGTTGAAAATTTATCTACTTATTGAC
>NW_022874516.1:0-1091 GCF_010883055.1 Belonocnema kinseyi
TTTGACTATATAGCGGGAATACCTTTTTCAACATATTTGACAATTTTTATGAATTTTGCTTGTATATTTCCATATCGCTATGACATATATTTTATCTCATCAATTTTACGCTGTCTTAATTTTAACAGGAAGAATCGTCCATTTATTTGTGCACTGTTCATAACCCAGCCTTTGATTAGTAATATTTTCTGAAGAAAGTTGCAAATTAATAGTTTTTCTGCAATTGACAGAAAGCCCAAGGTTAATTACTAGAAGATCAAATTTGCTGAACCATGATAGGGTGTATTTTTAAAATTTCTCAGGTTTCAGAATTGAGAACAGGAACCTTATCGGAAAATGTGTGGATTTTCAATTTGTTGCACAGCGGTATGAGAAATGTTTTCATAAGTTGCATTCCGGGAGAAGATTGTGTGCTATAATCAAATCCAAAATAACATCTGCAGCTGTAGCCGAGTGGCTAAAGTGTCTGACTAAAAATCAGATCTCCTGTGGTGTCTGACTAGAAATCAGATTCCACAGTGGAGCGAATGTTCGAGTCCTAGCGACCGAGGAATTTTTTTTTTTTGACTATATAGCGGGAATACCTTTTTCAACGTATTTGTCAAACTTTTATGAATTTTGTTTCTATATTTCCATATCGCTATGACATATATTTTATCTCATCACTTTTACGCTGTGTTAATTTTAGCAGGAACAATCGTGCATTTATTTGTGCACTGTTCATAACCTAACTATTGATTAGTAATATTTTCTGAAAAAAGTTGCAAAGTAATAGTCTTTCTGCAATTGGCAGAAAGCCCAAGGTTAATTACTAGAAGATCAAATTTGCTGAACCATGATATGGTGTATTTTTAAAATTTCTCAGGTTTCAGAATTGAGAACAGGAACCTTATCGGAAAATGTGTGGATTTTCAATTTTTTGCACAGCGGTATGAGAAATGTTTTCATAAGTTGTATTCCGGGAGAAGATTGTGTGCTATAATCAAATCCCAAATAACATCTGCAGCTGTAGCCGAGTGGCTAAAGCGTCCGACTAAAAATCAGATCTCCTGTGGTTTCTGACTAGAAATCAGATTCCACTGTGGAGCGAA
>NW_022874517.1:0-1805 GCF_010883055.1 Belonocnema kinseyi
TAAATTATTTAACTGAAAATTTAACAATTTATTTTTTTCAGTAGGAAATTAAACTTTATGTTGATACTTATTATTTTGGATTGAGAATTAATTTATTTTGTTATAACTTGATTTTTTTGGTTAAATATCTACCAATTTAATTAAAAATCTATTTTTTTGGTGGCAAATTTAACGGCTTTGCTGAAAATTCGATTTTCTTCTTGGATCCAAAATTAATATTTACTTACTCAGAGATTTGGTTCCAAATTTATTTATTTACTTGAAAACATTCTGGGTTAAAAATTTAACTTTTTGAATGAAAGTTGGTTCATTTGGTTGAAAATTTAAATATTTAATTATTGATTATAGAGAGTTGAATATTTATCTTTTTTAGTAGAAAACTAAATTTTTTGGTTGATACTTAATCTCGTATTAAGAATGCCTTTATTTGATTCAAACTTCATTTATTTGGTTAAATAATTACCATTTTAGTTAAAAATTCATTCCTTTAGTTGCAAATTTAACTACTTTACTGAAAATTCGATTCGTTTCTAGGTTGTTAAACATTATTTATATAATTTTAAATGAATTTTAATGAACAGTAACCCCATTATTTATTACTATATTCGTAAAATTTCTAATTGGTACAATTATTATTTAATTTTCTTCAGAATGTTTTGTAATTTTCTGAATGAAAAACTAAGAATGATTCTTTTACTTTATAAATAATATAACTTTCTAATATTCAATATACTAAATTTTTGTGAAGAGAAACATATTATTTTTTCAATATTTCTAGCCAGGAATTTTAATTCATTAATACAAATATTTAAATTTTAAAGGAAAATAACTGTTCAGAGTATTAAACAAAAGGTTCATGCATAGTAAATCTTCTTGATCAATTACAAATATTTAGCGACTGCATTTTTCTTTGCAAATTGAGTTTTTTTAGTTAAAAATTTCAGCATTTTGTCAGAAAGTCATCTACTTTAATAAAAAATTAATTTTTTTATTTGAAAAATAATCTTCGGGTTGAATGATAATTCTTTTGTTAAAGTTATTTTTTAGTTGATTTCCTAAATAAAAGTTGATCATTTTGGTTGAAACATCAAAGAAATTGATTTTTAACTGAAATAATGAATCTATAACAACAAAAATGAATTTTTAATTAAATATATGTGTATTCAATCGAAAAGATTATTTTTAACCAAGAAAAAAATGTATTACCAACAAGAATTAATTTTTAACAAATAACCTGAACTTTTAAGCAAATACTTGAACTTATGACTGAGAAAAAATTTTATATTTTAACTGAAAAATTAAATTTAGCTTTACGATATCCCATGGCGCATATGGATTTGATTATTTATCCTTCATTATAAAAAAAACCGAAAGTCATAAAAAAAAAGTGAAGATAGTTCTGGATTCTCCTCGGCAATATCTCCAGGTTTTTTCAATTTAAAAAAAAATTAATTATTTAAACAATTATATTGTTTATAATTTTGAAAAATTTATTTTACAATTGTGATGAAAAATTCAGAGTTGTTAAGTGAAAAATAACATACCTTGAAGTATCATGAATGAAAAAAAATTTTGGACAATGCTAAAAAGTTAGTTTCTGTAAAGGCTGGACACAAAACTCCTGTTTAGTCAGCGACGTGACGGTAAGTCTAGTGCAATGGTCGGCAAACTTTTTGCTTCATTTTCAGGTATGGTCAGGCTCGACCCGACTTAATTTTTCTACAACTTTTCGGTCTATTCATGTATCTTAGTGTGAGTGAGCTTACTCCAGCAAGGGTCTTTTGTCCACAGGCATGTCAAAGTAA
>NW_022874518.1:0-1408 GCF_010883055.1 Belonocnema kinseyi
TTCATTGATAGTAGTTGACTGCCGAAATTGGTTAATTTAAAAATATAGTTTATTTACGAAAAGAGAGATTTTTCACAAAAAGAGATTACATTTGAAAACAAATATATGAACAGAAATTTTTAAGCAGGAAAGAAAAAACAGTTATACAAATTGTTCAATTTAAAAATTGGAAACGGAAATTTTCGATATAACAGGAAGATTTTAAAGTAAAAATTAGTAATTGTCCACAGAAATGAGTAGGTTAATACAGCCGCTTTAACTTAAAATAGTTGACTTCAAAAATTAGTTAATTTGCAAAAATTATTCATTGAAAGTAGTTGACTGCCGAAATTGGTTAATTAAAAAAAAAAAAAGTTTATTTGCGAAAAGAAAGTTTTTTCACAAAAAGAGACTACATTTAAAAACAAAAATAAGAACAGAAATTTTTAAGCAAGAAGGAAAAAACAGTTATACAACAAATTGTTCAACTTAAAAATTGGAAACGGAAATTTTCGATAAAACAAGAAGATTTTGCAGCAAAAATTAGTAATTGTCCACAGAAATGAGTGGGTTAATAAAGCCGCTTTAACTTAAAATAGTTGACTCCAAAAACTAGTTAATTTACAAAAATTATTCATTGAAAGTATTTGTCTGCCGAAATTGGTTAATTTAAAAAAATTGTTTATTTACGAAAAGAGAGATTTTTCACAAAAAGAGATTACATTTGAAAACAAAAATAAGAGCAGAAATTTTTAAGCAAGGAAGAAAAAACAGTTATACAAATTGTTCAATTTAAAAATTGGAAACGAAAATTTTCGATAAAACAGGTAGACTTTGAAGCGAAAATTAATAATTGTCTACAGAAATGAGTAGGTTAATACAGCCGCTTTAACTTAAAATAGTTGACTCCAAAAATTTTTTAATTTACAAAAATTATTCCTTGAAAATAGTTGAATGACGAAAGTGGTTACTTTAAAATAATAATTTATTTACGAAAAGAGAGTTTTTTCACAAAAAGAGATTACATTTGAAAACAAAAATAAGAACAGAAATTTTTAAGCAAGAAGGAAAAAACAGTTATACAACAAATTGTTCAATTTAAAAATTGGAAACGGAAATTTTCGATAAAAAAGGAAGATTTTGAAGCAAAAATTATCAATTGTCCACAGAAATGAGTAGTTTAATACAGCCGCTTTAACTTAAAATAATTGACTCCAAAATTAGTTAATTTATAAAAATTATTCATTGAAAGTAATTGACTGCCGAAATTGGTTAATTTAAGAAAATAGTTTATTTACGAGAAGACAGATTTTTCACAAAAAGAGACTACATTTAAAAACAAAAATAAGAACAGAAATTTTTAAACAAGAAAGAAAAAACAGTTATACAAATTGTTCAAATTAAAAATTTGAAACGGAAATTTTCGATA
>NW_022874519.1:0-704 GCF_010883055.1 Belonocnema kinseyi
ACTGTTCCGCGGTATGCTGCCGCATAACGCCCGAGTGCGAGCGCGAGGACTCCCTCTACAACCGGCTCTGTAACTCAATGAATTTCAATTTGTCCATTTACTCATTAGACATTTTTCATAGTAAAAAGTCAAGCTTTCTTTTGAGACTATTTAAAAAAAAAATCGTAGATGCCTAAATTGCGAAAAAAGTTGAATAAACAATTTATTTATTGAAAAAATTGTTTAAACAATTTTTATTGTTATAAATAATAAAATAGGATGAAAGCGTGTAAAAAGCACTTTCCAAAACCCTCATAAAAATTTTAAATCGCGTAATTAGAAAGGAAGTTACAGGCGTTTGAAACTACTCCTGCAGGCATTGAGATTGAAAATTCAACCCCCCTCACTTGGGGAGGGTTGGTAATCCTGGTCTATAAGTTTGTGGATTAACTACTGTTGGGTAGGCGAACATATTCCCAGAATTTAGAGACAATCGAAAAACATGACTTTTTGAGTTGGGGCAGTTGAGGAATAATGCCCCATATACTCGGTTGGAGAAAAAGCAAAATAGAAAATTTTCAATTTGGTATAAATGCAATTTCTTAAAATTGTGCTTCGATATACAGTTACTAGGAAATCCGGAAACGTACTTAAAGATAAGTAATTCATAGCAATTCATTATAATTTCACGATAAAAGAAAGAAAACAAAGGAAATTTAAACCTA
>NW_022874519.1:732-1235 GCF_010883055.1 Belonocnema kinseyi
CGCTTTTTATTGTAAATTCAAAGATATATGTCTAAAATTAACACACAGGAAAAGATTGTGTGTATATGTATTTGTATATATGTATGTGTGTATATATATATATATATACCTGAACCTGAACCTGCTCATCGATAGATGTGTCTGCAAAGATGCAGCATTCTACCAGCGTGACCTATCGATGGCCTGGATTGATTATCGGAAAGCTTTCGATTCGAACTCCCATAGACTTATCATCTGTCTTTTGGAAATCTTAAAGGTTCATCCGCAAATAGTTGGGTGCATAGAGAGATTGTTGCCGCTTTGGAAAACCAGATTTACTATCTCATCTGCAAAAAATCGTGTGACAACTAACAAGGTCACGTTTCAGAGAGGTGTCTTTCAGGGCGATACCATGAGCCCATTCCTCTTTTGCCTTACATTATTGCCACTACAGTCTGTCAAGTTAAAGCGTGGGTGGCTTTACTCGCAGTCGGTAAGGTGTATCGACATGATTTTGGTGTCAA
>NW_022874520.1:0-1322 GCF_010883055.1 Belonocnema kinseyi
CTCGACATTTTTTGAACGTTCCAACTTTTTTTATACATAAAATATCGGTCTCCAACTTTGAGAAATGCAAGGGCCGAAAGAAAACTACGTTTAAGTACAAAGATTAATAATAAAAGATGTAAAAAAATATATTTTAACAATCAATTCTAACGGCATCAGCCGGTAACATTGTACACGATAATACGAACTCTCTAGAGCCTCGTCTAGTGGCCGCCAGGTTTCGTATTTTCGTGTACAACGTTACCGGCTGATGCCGTTGGAATTGATTGTTGAAATATATTTTTTTACATCTTTTATTATTAATCTTTGTACTTAAACGTAGTTTTCTTTCGGCTCTTGCATTTCTCAAAGTTTGAGACCGATATTTTATGTATAAAAAAAGTTCGAACGTTCAAAAAATGTTGAGGTTAAGCAAAAAAGATGAAATAATTTTCAGTGAAGTTCCTACCAAAATGCAGTACCTAAACGTACTTTATTGTACTCTAATACATCTTCCAAAGATTCAGCTCGATATTTCATTTACAAAAAAAGTTCTTAGGTTCAAGAAAACATTCAGTGAACCAAAAAAGTGAGGTCGGTAATATAGGTATTTAGCTGTGTCACATGCCCTTAATAATAAAAGATGTAAAAAAATATATTTTAACAATCAATTCCAACGGCATCAGCCGGTAACGTTGTACACGAAAATACGAAACCTGGCGGCCACTAGGCGAGGCTCTAGAGGGTTCGTATTTTCGTGTACAACGTTACCGGCTGATGTCGTTGGAATTGATTGTTAAAAAATATTTTTTTACATCTTTTATTATTAAGCTTTGTACTTTAACGTAGTTTTCTTTCGGCTTTTGCATGTCTCAAAGTTTGAGACCGATATTTTATGTAGAAAAAAAGTTGGAACGTTCAAAAAATGTTGAGGTTCAGAAAAAAGATAAAATAATTTTCAGTGAAGTTCCTACCAAAATGCAGTACCTAAAGCTCGATATTTTATTTACAGAAAAAGCTCTGAGGTTCAAAAAAACATTCAGTGAACTGAAAAAGTGAGGTCGGTAATATAGGAATTTAGTTGTGTCACATGCCCTTAAGGGCATGTGATACAGTTTCCCCGGCTTTTTTTCCACAAGAATGAAAATTTTTAAAAACTGAATTCGTAGATGCTATAAAATATCATAACGGATGTCCCCGGATTCTTTTTTGAGGGATAATAACAAAAAAAATTTATTGTGCTAAATAAAAATGTTATGCATATGTATTATTTTGAGGTTACGTCGTTTTTCATCTCTGCCTTTCCGATAATCTGGAAATTATTTATGAAATAAACTTTTTTG
>NW_022874521.1:0-2921 GCF_010883055.1 Belonocnema kinseyi
TGCCAGGCACTTACCTGGATGCAAAAGTGTTGCCAGGCGGCTTCGAAGTCGCCGGAAACTCAGGTGAAATTTCTTGAAATTGATTTTACAGGAAAAAGTTTGGAACAAAAGTTGGTCCACTCCCGGAGATGCACATTTTCATTGGTATATAATTTTTTGATAAAATTGATACTTTTGGAGAAAACATCGATTAAAGAAATACCATAACAATAAAAAGCCTTTTTTATTGACAACAAGTGAATTTTTCGAAAATTATTAAGAGACAAAAGGTACTCTATTACAGGTATGCTCCAAGATGAATAAGAAGTATTTGTTCAAAATGTTAATATTTACCAAGTTATTCGCATTTTTCCTTCTTTTTTATATTTTTAATCACCTGCTGTACCTTTAGCAGTTTAGAAGAAGGTGTGCTCAAAATTAGTACACGAATAAAGTAAGTCTTGTACAATGAATTGGCGTCAGCCACTTTCAATTAAAACAATAACTTATTCTGCTATAAATAATCATAATCCGTGTCATGTTCTCAGCTTCTGATTATCGTAGAAAGTTGTAATAAAGATGAATAGGATTATGAAAATTAAACAACAAAATCGCTTTACTTTAAAATACCCATTATTTATTATTGTTAAAGTTTCTGTTTTGTCGTCGAGATACGTTCGATCTTTATTACCGTGACGAATGTCAAGTTTCCCAGACCCAGCGTAGGTCATTGGCGTAGGCATTACAAATTCTTGGTGGTGCATTTTTAATGCAGTTCTATACTCGGAGACACTATTATGCTATTTTAAAATACAAATTGTTGAGCTTCATAACAATCAGAGCAATATATTACAACAATTAAAGACAATAATAATATAATTAATAAATTAATAATAAATATAAATGTATTTATATGCAATAAAACAGTTATTATTATATTTCCTTGCATAAATGGTTTGTTTCGTTTACAGCTGGCGGCAGCGGTTTTCAAAGCGAAGAAGAAAACCTCAGTGAGAATGAATCGCAATTGCTGAGAAATTGTTTAATAAATAGTCGTACTTCACACTGGATTGGGCCCAAAATGTTCAACTTTATACGCTATTTTCAACAGTTTTATATCAAATGTACATTACATTTATTTCTTGAAGTCGGCCTGGAATCACTTATTCAGATATTGCAAACAACAATTTTATTTATCTGATCATTTTAATATATGTTTCTTATTTTGCATCAAATGTTATTATTGGGTACGCTGAAACATGCATTATTTCAATACATTTCTGCTCAATTTTCTGATTTTTGAGCGCGTTTTTCGCGATTAAAATAAAATTTATCCATTTAGTTTCAAAATTATTCATAGCAAATTTTTGGATACTTTTTGGGTGGATATGTTTTATCTCTTAATCGTCTGTTCATAACTTGTATCGTTTACCAAAAAAAATCTAATTTTGATATTTATATTTCTAATTGTTACGACTAAATCAAAGACGACGGTCCCACAATAGGAAATCATGACACATTTTTAGCTCTGTTTTGGATGAAACACTTTTTTATTCCAACATATTTCATATTTCGTGTCATGTGTCCAAAAATTATATTTTAAACATTGTTAATGTTGTTTTTTATTTTTAAAAAACCACGCATCCTAGCACAAACCAATTTGTAACCAATTTATAGCTTTTCTTTAGTTGAAAATCTTCTGTCTGATTTTTTCTTTTTGAAATTTGTACCGTTTGCCCAAAAAAGTAATTTATTTTTTTGTCACTAATGCAGCAGGATTTCATAAGGAGGAATCTGTTTGGGATTCCCACTCATCACATGACCGTATGCAATTATTTATTGTCTGTTTTTGAAATTTCTACAAATGGAGCCTGATAACAACTTTCTTTTCAAAATAGTATCCTATGCCTACCTTTTTTTGATTAATTACACTGTAAAAAAAGATTTGTATAAAATTACAAAGTTTCGGAACATTAAATATTGTATCATTGTAAACATCACACACTTCACTGTGTGATTTTACAGAAGTATGTGAAATTACTTTTCTACTCCTCAAAATAATTAAATATTAGGTTTCATTAAAAAAATACTATTTTAAAACTTTTTGGGAAAGTAATTATTTAAACAAATTATATATGTTCAAACAATTTAAAAGTTGTTGGTTTATTCTTTTCATACACTATACAGCGAAAAAAATAATTGTATGTGTTCTATTTTATTTAATTTTTTTAGTCATCGGAAAAAACTACGTGAGAAAATAAAGATTGCTTAAACAAATAGAAATTTATAAAAATTTAAAAGATAAGTATCAAAATTGTGTCATTATGCAACAAAACGTAGCATAGGATATTAATTTGAAAAGAAAGTTGATGTGTGGCTCAATTTTTAGAAATGTTGAAAATAGACATAACATAATTGTTTTCTTTAGTACTTCATTTTTATAGAAAAATGTATTACTTAAAACAATGAAGAAATACTGCATTTCAATCACAAAATACGATTTTTTAACATTTGTAGGCATAAATAAATGTTTTAGTAATTTACATTTGTTTAAACAACTTAAAATTGTTTAAGAAGTCATGTTCAATATTCGAGTTGTCCATTAGTCATTATTTGTTTAAAAAAGACGACCAAAATTGCTAAAGAGTAACAACAATACGTAAAAATGTATTTATTTTTTGGTCATGTTTGGGGCGCTGCGGGGAGGGTGACGGTGGTTTCGAAATAAAAGTTATTCATATGATTTTATTTCGTAGATACTCATCTCCAATCCCTAGAAAGCCTGACAATGAGTTCAATTTTTCAAAAATTCAATATTTCACCATGTTCATTAGATAGGATTTTTAAGCGCCCGGCGGCACGCGTTAATATTTCAATTTCGAAAAAAAAAGACATTATGGATGTTCTTTCTGCAGAAACGGAAACTGGGGGGGGGGCTGCTT
>NW_022874522.1:0-1197 GCF_010883055.1 Belonocnema kinseyi
TAAGTGATAATAAGAAGAAAATTTACTGCTTGTTTGCGTTGAGAATAATAAGAACACCGATATAAGATTTTACTATCCGCCAAAAATCATTTTCTTGAATTGATTTGAAGAGTTGCCTAACATCCGTTCTCGACTAGTATAATAATTGGTCTGAGCATACGGTAAACAATGAATGCATTGCAACATTTTTGGCCAGGAAGAGCAACTAGTGATGATTTTTTTAACCTTGAAGTGATTTTCGACCATAGGACTTTGTACACAAAAAACTTGGCGTCATTTTGGTTGTCAAGGAATGTTAAAAAAATCCCAAAACATATGCCATACTGTATATGAAGTTATAGGAAAAAAGACTTTATCCTTATTGAGGTTAGTTTCTTTATTCTACAATGAAATATACATTATTTTCAGGAGATGTATTCGATTTTTCCAGAACAAAAATTATGGATTCTTGATGACGAAGATGTATTTAAAATTAGGATTTCATTCGTGCAATCCTAATGATATCAAATCTGTAATTAAATATTTGTGTAGCCTCTTCGTCACACTTTTCATACCCAAGTTTGTACTTATTCGAATGTATCAAAAGTGGAACTTTTGTGTTCAAGACTCGTCCCTTTGAATTAATGGTTTAACAATTTAATATAAAATTCCAAAATTTGGTACACAAATTTGTTTTTTTCTGGAAGATTCTTTTTATTCTAACTCAAACATCACTTTTTTAAATGCAAATTTATCTATTTTGTTCAAATTGAAAATTTAAAATTTTTGGTTTAAGAGTTGACGTTGTAGGTAGAAAATTGATAAATTAGAAAAAAGTTAGAACATGTGGTTGAAATATAACGTATTTTTTTGTAAGCTCGTTCTTTTTGGTACAATATAAAAAGTTCTATTTGAAAGTTTGATGATTTGGCTTAAAAATTCATCTTTGTTGTTATAAATTTAATCTTTTGCTCCAGCTTTTCAAAATTGGGGTTTTTGTGTTTCAGGCCATGTACTGATAAAAAAAATTCGCTTTTTTCCGTAGAGAATGAGTGGTCGCTGATGCAACATTTCACTAGCTGAATCCTAAAACTAAAGCATAATAAATTGTTGTATTTTAAGATAAAAATTGTTGACTGAAAAGCACGAAAAAACCTAGAATAAGTGGGCATTTTTGAAAGTTTAGTAGATTCAAAAATTCTCCACCATTATACAAGA
>NW_022874523.1:0-2257 GCF_010883055.1 Belonocnema kinseyi
TGGGTGCCGCGTTTGCTCTCAGCTAAGAATAAACGCAATAGAGTGGTCGCCTCTGAGGCTCTTTTGGCGCGCATAAGTCGGAATCGTGAGGAATTTTTTCGTTGATTTGTGACTCTGGATGAAACATGGATACACCATTACACTCCTGAGACAAAGGAACAATCCAAATAGTGGATTTCCACAGGCGAACCAGCTCTAAAGAAGGCAAAGACCGTAAAGTCAGCTGGTAAGGTTATGGCTACAGTTTTTTGGGATGCACGTGGAATTATACTTATTGACTACTTGGAAAAGGGTAAAACAATCACTGGTGAATATTATGCATTATTATTAGAGCAGCTGAAAGAAGAAATTAAAAAAAAAACGACCACATTTGGCGAGAAAAAAAAATTCTCTTACATCACGACAACGCCCGAGTTCACACATGCTTCGTTTCAATGGCTAAAATTGAAGAACTAAAATTCCAATTGGTCGAACACCCACCGTATTCACCAGATTTAGCCCCCAGTGAATTTTTCTTATTTCCAAACTTGAAAAAATGGCTGGGTGGATAGAGATTTCCAGACAACGAAGACGTCATTGCCTCTGTAAGTGCTTATTTTGAGGACATTCCGAAAACGCACTTTTCTGAAGGATTAGAAAAACTTGAAAAGCGATTGACCAAGTGTATAGAGCTCCAAGGAGATTATGTTGAAAAATAAAAAAAAATTTACCCAAAAAAAATTGTTTTTATACTTCATTCTAAGGACTTATTGAACTACCCTCGTATTTAGGCACGTGTGATAAAAATGAAAATACTGACCACGTGTAGTAGAAGAAACTTGCCTCTGGTTCACTTGGAGATATTCATCACCACTGCCTCTTGATTGAGAGCTATGTGCTGGAAAAGGACAAGAGAAATGCATAAAGTTTAATGAATCATCAATTGTTCATATTGATTACCAAAGAAAAAAAGAAAGTGCAATCTTTGCCCTGATTTCAGACTAATGTCTACCTGCAACGCACATTACGTCTACGTTGTAAGATTATTTAACTTTTTCTGGTTTAATTAAAAAAAACTTGTCAGAGAATAGAGAATTTACCTGACCCTGCTGGACTTCAGAGAACCTTAAAGGGTAACTCATTATGTCAACAGAAGACATTATTGTTTCTTTTGTGTGAAATGACTAGGATGAATAATGAAATTCTAGAGCAACTAATGAGGACAAACTTCCCAGGTTCGAAGTTGGATTACATGACTAAGAAGACGGCCCGTGAGGCATACCCCGCAAATTATCAAATTTAGAGCTGAAATTGAAAATTGGACAGTAGCTAGTCGTACTGTCACTGATTCAAAAATAAATTGATACTTAAACCAATTGGTCTGTTGAAAGCGGCAGGAGATAATAAGATATTCCCTACCATTATTTGAAAAAAATTTACTCCTCAGTCGGTTCGTTTTGGTTTATCATTTGTGTATGCTTAGCAACGTAATAAGGTTCAGTAGCTTTAGGAAGGTTAAGACAATCTTCACTTTGAAGCAGAGAAATTACACGTACTGTAGGAATAATCCTTTACACCACCCTCAGACGCCGGTTGCACTGTCTGCTCCTTTAGAAGCTGAGGGATTTAGGGCCCCTCTTAATGAGGTTATGGTAACTAGAATGAGCAAAAATAGCACTGATGTCTGGGAAAGAGTGAAGGCAAGCCGGTTTACAGATACACTTCGGAGAATACGGAACCGCTGACTCGGAATGCCCACAGGGAGGCGGAGATAAGCTACTTACATTGCACCGCCAACATCTTGATGAGCTTTTCGAAGTAATGCAGAAAGCACTGGGGATAGTGGATTTCCAGTGAAAGAAGATTAAACTATCGGCCAACCAAGAGTACACTGAAATTGGGAGGACAACAACTTGAAATCAAAGAACGAGCGAAATATTCAGTAAGCATCATAGTTAAGAAGCATTTATAAAACGTGAACCTGGAAAACAAGTTCAAAAAGCTAGTAGCGACCCTATAGTTCTGCAGGAGAACCTACAAGTCCCGCCAACTTTGGTATTCAAAGAATCAAGGAACTAGTTTTAAAAGACGTCACTGGTGCTTCGTAGTCGACAGCCACGATAGCATTGCGGGTTCTAATAGCTAATAATAATATAGCTCCAATCTAATATAATATAATAACACAGGCCAACAATTCTCAGAACCAGAGACCAGACCTACTATACCCGAAGGTTTTTGCTGCGCTGAATCCAAATCTGACCTCAGAAAAATTCCATCA
>NW_022874524.1:0-1505 GCF_010883055.1 Belonocnema kinseyi
AAGAAATTAATATTTCTTTTTTTAGAACCTCTCCTTTCTTCGATTTTAAACATTTTGAGAAAATTGTTTAATTATAAATTATAATGTAAAATTAGGAGAACTTAAATTAAATCCTCAAATAAAATCCTCAAATAAAAAAGACTAATTTTCAGATTAAAAAGGAAAATTTAAAATAAAAGAGCTTAGTAAATATTAGCTCAATATCATTTGGTGTTTAAAAACCTTTTTGAATTTTATCTTAAAGTTTATTTTTCGAAATACAAAATGAATCATTTATAATTTTCACAAGAATGTGAAGAAAATTATTTTATTCAATCTTGTCAGGCCTTCTCTACTTTTGATTCATGAAAATTTTTTTTAAATTTTCTAGTTTTTTTTTTAATTTGTGCAAAACTTAAAAAATTTTTCTAAAATATTTCCGATTCTTCTTTGAAAATTTTCGAAATCTTTTGAAATATTAAGAAATCTTAATAAAGAATGTGCCAACATAAATTTTTCGAAATGAATAATTATTCTAATTTGCCATAGAAACCTAAAAAGAAATTTTAATTTTCGTAAAACCTTAAAAAAACTTTGCAAGTTTTAATCATTTTTTAATCATTTCAAAACCTCTAAATATCGATTAAACTTTTTTAAGCTTTTTTCTAAAATTATGTAATAATGGCCGAATTGCAAAAATTTCCTTTAACGTTTGTCAGCCACTTTTGAAAAATTGTGTCTTATGATTAAGAACTTTTTTTTATTCTCTTGAAAGCATACAAAATTCAGCTTACCTGAACATTTTTAAATACTAAATTTTTTTTTAATTTTCTCAAAATCTTCCATATTCTTTTCTCACATATTTTGAAATCTTTAGAACCGAAAATTGTTATTTTCAAATAAAACCTGAGCCATTAAAAAATTTCCCAGAAATCTTGAAAAAAATTCAATTTCCCCAAGTGTTTAATAATTATTTTTTTTAATTCTAACTTTTTTGAGAATTTTCCAAAGTAAGTTTTGTTCCCATAATGCCATTTATCTCATATTTTAAACAATGTAAAATAGTTTACAAATTATAGTTTGGTAGCTAAATGTTATAAACATAATTATTTGCCATTATGAAACAATTATTTGCAACTTAAATATTCTTGTCTATCAATAATGTTTAGAAACATTCGAAAGTAAATTCAAAAAAATTGAAATAACGCTTCAAAATTGAACATTTTCTAACAATTTTGAAAACTTTTAGAAAAATAGGTCGGCTGTGAAGCTTTATTTGATTATTATTTCATGAACATCAGAAGAGGTTTTTTATCAAGGCTACAACGCAAGTACTGTAAAGTTGACACTGAAATTAAGTCAATAGCATACAATGAAATCATTTCCGGTAATGATTTCCACATATAAATTTAACATTTACTCTAATTTTATACTTCCTTGTCGTTTAATAAATAAGTTTGGCATCAATCGAATATCAAGCAATGATATCGCAAATGGAAAATATAAATTTTTATTAAAAATTTTTA
>NW_022874525.1:0-1382 GCF_010883055.1 Belonocnema kinseyi
ACTTTGTTCCTCGCCGACAGTTCGGAAGACCGAATCTGTCGGATGAGACGTTTGTATCTGCTTCGGAGAGTATCCTTTATAGATGTCACATCCTGAATGCGGTTCTGTGGCACGCCCAGGTATGTATAAGTCTCCCCAGCGCAAAGATGTCGTATGGCGCTTCTATCAACGAGCTCAGGATCTTCAGGAATGCCATTAAGTTTTCCTCGCTTCAAATAAACCTTGGCGCATTTGTCTAACCCAAATTCCATTCCAATTTCCTTAGTATATCGTTCGACAATCCCCAGAGCTAGATGCAGTTGCTCTCTGTTTTTAGCATAGATCTTAAGATCGTCCATGTAAAATACATGAGTGACCTTGTACTTTCTATCTGCAGGTTTGCCGCACAAGTACCCGTCGGAATGGCGCAGTGCTAGAGATTGTGGCAATAATGTAAGGCAAAAGAAGAGTGGGCTCATGGTGTCGCCCTGAAAGACACCTCTCTGAAACGTGACTTTGTTCGTTGTCACACTATTTTTGCCAGATGAGTTAGTAAATCTGGTTTTCCAAAGCGGCATCAATCTCTCTATGCACCCAACTATTTGCGGATGAACCTTTAAGATTTCCAAAAGACAGATGATAAGTCTATGGGATGTAGAATCGAAAGCTTTCCGATAATCAATCCAGGCCATCGATAGGTCACGCTGGTAGAATGCTGCATCTTTGCAGACACATCTATCGTTGAGCAGGTTCTCCCGACATCCGGCTACGCCTTTCTTTGAGCCTCGTTGTTCATACATTTCTTGCCACACAGGTTTAATTGCCCGAACAATCCTATTTCTTCATCCCTCTTAATACCTTTTTCAACTCCTCGGTAGTGATGGGTGGGCATTCTTTATCAGGTGTTATGAGGGCAACACATAACTCCTTGAAGCTATTTATATTTTCTGAGTCTTCGCCCAGTCTATGCTGAACTTCGTAGACTTCTCTCCAAAATACTTCGATCTCCTCTGGTTTGGGTGGGTGTTCGACAGTAACTGGAGAGTCTTGGAAGAGTCGAGATGGGTCAGAGAGAAACTGTTGATTTTCTCTTACCCATCTCTCCCTCCGCTCTAGACTTCTCTTAGCGTCAGATAGTATCCGTATTCTCTCAACAATATGCTGCCTGATGGTCAGCAGCTTTAACTTGTTAAGTGTGTGATAACGGGTCCGGAGTTCGCGCGCGAAATTTCAAACATTGGCGGTAAAATTCCTGCCAGATGTGATGTAGTCAATCACACATTGAACGCGGGACGCGTACGGTTGGTTTTGTTTTACGGTTCGCATCGGCCAAAGCTCTCGCTGCATTATACACACAATAATTGATAGCCCAGAGGTCGGATTCACCGGGAAAATGTCCACGA